>NC_043959.1:18557942-18718725 GCF_902148855.1 Sphaeramia orbicularis | reverse complement strand
GAGAAGAAGAAGAGGAGGAGGAGGAAGGAGGAGGAGGAGGAGAAGAAGAAGCTGGAGGAGGAGGAAGAGGAGAAGAAGCAGGAAGAGAAGGAAGAGAGAGAGAAGAAGAAGCAGCAGCAGGAGGAGTAAAAGGAAAAGGAGGAGAAGAAGAAGCAGCAGGAGGAGGAAGAGGAAAAGGAGGAGAAGAAGCAGGAGGAGAAGAAGAAGCTGGAGGAGGAGGAAGAGGAGGAGGAGAGAGCAGGAAGAGGAGGAAGAGGAGAAGAAGAAGAAGAAGAAGCAGGAGGAGAAGAAGAAGCTGGAGGAGGAGGAAGAGGAAAAGGAGGAGAAAAAGGAGGAGGAGGAGGAAGAGGAGAAGGATGGATGCCCCATGAGACCACCTGCTGGTTTCAGTGTTTAATGAGGTGCTCTGGGGGCATTAGGACCCTGCAGACGTCACCTGGGTTTAACTTTGACCCTGAAGCGTCCTCTTCACATTTGACCCTAATCACAAGACACGAGTGACAATAGTGGAAACAATGTGATGGTTTTAGCTCATTTGTTACACAGTGGTTATGTACATGGACACACACACACACACACACACACACACACACACACTGGTGGACATGGTTTGGACACATGATTCCTCTGCTGCTAAATATAGATGAACCGACGGCACACAAAGCCAAGGCAGCTAACACAACAGATAAGGCCGCGCTGAAGGGACGAAAGACATGCAGACAGTTCACACAAAACCACAACAGTGGAGACGCAGGAGGTTCAACAGGTAAAGCCTTCAGATCAGTTGAGTTTCACTGATTCACATCCTCACAAACATGGTCACTGTGAAGTTGACTGATCGTATTTGTAAACTACTGATTCCAGCTTCTAGAATGTGAATATTTCCCGTGTCTTCTGAATATCGGTGGGTTGTGATCAAACAGGGTGTTCGAGCCAATGCAGTTCACTTCCAGTTTCACGTCAGTCACAGTGAAAACCCAGCGTTCGTGTTTCTTCTGTTAGTAAAACAAACATCAGGCCTCTGTGACGCTGCTGTTGATCCAACAGCGACTCGGATGCCGCGTTCGAGGACATCCATATGCCTGAGTGACGACAGTAAACACAGCCTCAACCAGGGGAAGGTGGAGGTCGACGGATGGAGGACAAACACCACAGGAGATGGATGAGTCCTGGATTAGACTGAAGGACGGGGGACGGAGGAGAAAACACCACATGAGGAAGTGGAGGATTCACTACAAAATAAGACCAGTGTCCCTGTATGTCAGCGTCATGTTCTACAAGAATCAGTACCAGGTTAAATGTATGAGGTTGTCAGGTTCGGTTCTATGTTCCAGTCCTGTGGTCTGGATGCACATCAATCTAACAATAGAAGTGGGCGGGACTTTCACTGGAGGAGAACTCAACTCTTTCAATCAAAGTCCATATAGACTTCTATCAGTGATCAATAGGAACTAGACTGATATCTATAACCATTTACATGTTATAAACCATCAAAATATGGACCATTAGAAGTAAAGACACATTTTAATATTTCCAAAATTTGTCAAAATCTAAATTTCTCAAAACTGTGAAGAAACTTGGCAGACATTATCCGAAGGAAGCTACGTATAAAATCTGAAATAAATCCGATCAGTAGTTTTGAAGAAGACTGTGGAAATCTAGACATTGGTGACTTTAAAGCTGCGTATGACGTTTGTTACCAATTTTTCATCAAATCTGTAAAACCCCAGTCATAACCCGACTATCACCAATCCGTAAGTCTGTCCGTGATTACGCACTTGAATCTCTTCCCTCACGGTGAACAATTTGTAGTGTACTCCACCAAAAACAGTCCATGTGTTTACAAACAGAGCTGGTAGGTCACTCGGGCATTTTTGGAAATTTGACACGACGTGCATTGTGGGAAGGGGTAGCTAGCTTCTCATAGCTTCTTGCTACTGCAGCTGCGTGGAGCTCTGCTTCCCACAATGCACGTCACGACAAATTTCCACAAATGCCCAAGTGACCAACCAGCTCTGTAAACAAATGGACTGTTTATGGTGGAGTTCATTCATTCATTCATTTTCTGAACCTGGTTTATCCTCACTAAGGTCACGGGGGTCTCTGGAGCCTATCCCAGCTACTTATGGGGGAAGGCGGGGTACACCCTGGACATGTCTCTATTTCACTGCAGGGCTGACATATGGAGACAACCAATCACTCTCACATTCACACCTATGGGCAATTTAGATTAACCCATTAACCAATCAGTGCCTGTCTTTGGATGGTGGGAGGAAGCTGGAGTACCTGGAGAGAACCCACGCAGACACGGGGAGAACATGCAAACTCCACACAGAAATGCCCCACCCCCATCGACTTGCTGTGAGGCACGAGTGCTATCCACTGCACCACCGTGTCACCATTGTTTATGGTGGAGTACACTTCAAACTTGTTTGCTGTGAGGGAAGAGATTCAGGTGCATAATCACAGAAGGACTTACGGATTGGTGATACTTAGGCTATGACTTGGGTTTTACAGATTTGATTAAAAATTGGTAACAAAAGTCATACGTAGCTCTAAGTTTGATCTTTCAAGGTCACTCAAGGTCAAAGGTCATGGACCCAAATGAAAGTCCATATTTGACTTCCTATCAGTGATCAATAGTAACTATATTGACATCTGTAACCATTTACATATAAACCATCATCATATGGACCATTGTAAGACAAATTTTTCCATATTTCAAAAATTTGTCAAAAAATTCCAAAATTTTAATTTCTCAAAACTGTGAACAGACTTTGTAGACATTGCCCCAAGGAAGAAACATATAAAATTTTAAATGTATCTGCCCAGTAGTTTCATCAGAGAACATGTATGAAATTGCTAACGAAGAGGAAGACATTGATGAAGACGATGCCGGACACAGCGCCTTCACAGTAGCTCATGGCCAATCAGCCGGTGAGATAAAAAAAAAGAGCTGAGTGAGTTGTGGATGAGGCGGGCGGGGTGACAGGAAAAGTTCTCGCTCCTGCTTTCCCAGTGAATCCTCCAGCTCAGCAGAGGGGAATGTGCTGGCATACCACAGAGCTGCTGCCGAGGAACACACCGAATCCGAACGGACACGCTCAGTCCACACACACTGCAGCTGGAGTTCACCCCGACAGGATGGGATACACCCCCGCCGCTGCCTCCGGACGTTTACACTAAACACAGACAGCGCCCTGATCGGGTCAGACGTCACATGAACCCACATCACGCCAGGATTTACCACAGACGTTGCTCCGACCAAGCCTCAGGACGATGGACAAACACAGGAAATAAGAACAACTTTCACTGTAAAACTACATTATTTTAACAACTAAACAAGTGTTTTGCATACTTATATATATTTTTATAGTATATAGTTTATATACTATTTACTTTACTGTATTTTATACTTTATTATACTGTTTAAATAAATATTTTTTAATTATCATTTTGATAATATACTGTCTTGTATACATTGCTGTTTTAATGGAGGGTACATATATGTACATTTAGAGCTTTATATATTCATTCATTCTCTGAACCTGCTTTATCCTCACTAGGGTCACGGGGGTCGCTTGGAGCCTATCCCAGCTACATAGGGGCGAATGTGGGGTACATCCTGGATGAGTCGCCAGTAATCGCAGGGCTGAACATTATAGAGACAACCAATCACTCTCACATTCACACCTATGGGCAATTTAGATTAACCAATTAACTTATCAGTGCCTGTCTTTGGATGGTGGGAGGAAGCTGGAGTACCCAGAGAGAACCCACACAGAGAGAACATGCAAACTCCAAACAGAAAGGTCCCACCCCCATCGACTGGTGCTGGAATTGAACCCAGGACCTTCTTGCTGTGAGGCACAAGTGCTAACCACTGCACCACCGTGTTGCCCAAGCTTTATATGTATATCTATATTTTTTGTAATAATAATTTCTTTCCTGCTACTTTTGAATGCAATTCTAACACACAACAATTTTCTCTGGGATAAATAAAGTATTCTGACTCTGATTCATATTCAGTGAGATGGGAAAGCAGGACTGGGACAATAAAAGGAGTATTTTATAAAGCTATATTCTCATTTTAATACACACTAATACATGTTTGCCTTGATCTTCAGGGTTTATTTCATTTATATTCTCAGTTAAAGTTTTTGTGTTTTCTTATTAGTGATACCAAACACTAAAACTTTTTTTAAAGAAATAGAATCATCTGAATTTGAATGAAATACATCAATGCTGGTGATAATGTACACAAATAGGTTAAAAATATGATATAAAATGACAAAAAGTCAATATTTCACAGGTGAAAACAGCTGAACTTGCCATTATCTACCTACTTGAAAATGTTGTAGAGCGTTCCCTTTCATATGGTTGGACTTATAGAATAGAATAGAATAGAATAGAACAGCTCTGTTTGTGTGTGTGTGTGTGTGTGTGTGTGTGTGTGTATGTGTGTGTGTGTGTGTGAGAGAGAGAATGGTGTAAAATTAATGTAAATAATTAACATTGTAATGTAAGGTAGAGGAGACCCCAGGAAGAATAGCAACTGATGTTTCAGTCGCTAATAGGGATCTTAATAAATGAAACAAAATGAAGTGAAGTGAAATGAAATGAAATGTTTCTGTTTAGCAGCAGATTAAAGTGCAAAAAGAAAGACTGTTTATAAAACTATCACAAAAAATTATACTGAAAATAAATACTGACAATATACAAAACTACGAAGAAAAACTTGAACATACAAAAGGCCAACTCTGTACCACATATAGAGGAAATCTATACGACAAGGTCAAAGGTCACAGGCCCAGATGAAAGTCCACATATGACTTCCTATCAGTGCTCCATAGTAACTACATTTATATCTGTAACCATTTCCATGCTATAAACCATCAAAATATGGACCATTATAAGGAAAGGCACATTTATAGTATTTCAAAAATTTAAAAATCTAAATTTCTCAGAACTGTGAACAAACTTTGTAGACATTGTCCCAAGGAAGATACATGTAACATTTTAAATTAATCTGATCAGTAGTTTCATCAGAGAAGATGTTTGAAGAAATTGCCAACGATGAAAACGACACCAGACATGGCGCCTTCACAATACCTCATGAGCTAAAAGACTAAATCCAAAACTAAAGATCAGTTCTAAACTTTAATACCTTTAAATGAAATAAAGAAAACAAGATGAGACTGAAAGTAAAGTCGCATCAAGTAAATATGCAAAAAGAAATAAAGAAAACACAAAACAAGCATAAGGAGGAATGTATTCAAAATAGTGACACAAAAGTGCAAAATCTGAGACAATCAGTGTAAAAGCACAGAAACTGAAAAGAAAAGCAGAGCAGAGAAGACAGGAGTGAAAGTGAGGAAGTGGTGGTGCCGTTGTTCATTCAGTCGGAGTATACACACAGTGAGAGGTGTGGTTCCACAAATATGTGATGTAAGTGATCTAATGCTCTGCACTACATCACCCCGCCCAGAAACACAGTCCATGTCCCGACACGAGGGTCGGGCGGGATCCTGCAGGCCTCGACACGAGCGCCGAGACCACGGGAAGGAAGGAAGGACGCCCGGCGGGTTCGTTCAGGACGAAGATGCAAGACATTCAACACAGGACGAACGACAGACGAGGAGAATGAAGACGCATGACCTACTGACACCAAACCACTGAGGGGGAGGAAGACAGAGACGTGTTCACCCACATCTGGTCCCAAAGAAAAAGAAAAGCCCTGTGTAATGTTTCAACAATTCAACAACCAGAGGAAGTGAAGACATGAGTCCAATCCTGTCCATCAAGACGTAGGGTGGACAAACAGAGACCCAATGCTCGTCTTATCCATGTACGACTGCTTTATATTTCACCAAATCCATCTTTTGTTGCTGTTTTTCGACATGGTGACACTTATTTCTGCATTTATTTCAAGGAGCTTTTATTTTGGTAAATTGTATTCGTGACCTCTGACCTTTCAGTGACACAATTTAACCTCCTGACCCTGTGACCAGAGGTAAAACAAATAAAGAGTTATAAAGCAGGAAAAACACTAAACAGAGGCACGTGTAGCTCAGAGTAGATTTATTTACGTATTTTTATCGAGTACTTTTATGTAACATGCCAAGTTACTATCTAAAGTTAACTAAAGCGCTTTTTCTTTGCTGGAAAGCTATTGTAATAATTTTGATGATCAAAATAATTTCCCCTCAGCCAGAATAAGTAGTCCTTGTCTCATTCCTCATCATCCACAAACACAACACAGTTAGTAGCAACACGCTAGCAGGTACTATTTCTGAAGACAGTTTCCATTACAGGATACTACTGACTTCAGAGTACCTGGATGTTGTAGTGACGCAGTGCGTAACTTCTGTGACGTCTGCTCAGAGAGTTGCTGATAAACTCGCTCGTTGCCCTGTCAAGCTCACGCTGAAATATTTTCATCGTCCACCAAGGACAGAAATATCTGAACCTCCTTGACCAACCACGGTGTAGTGTTGTGGGCTGTCATCATGGATTAGCCTACCGGTATATTTACTGTAAACTTCCAAATCTGTTTTTTTTTTAATGGCGTGTCAAGCATTGATGACGCAATGATGCAGAGACAACTCTCCAACCAATCAGTGGTCTGAAGTGTTTACACGTCACATTTTAGTATCTTTTTACTAGGGCTGGGTAAAAAAATCGATTTAATCGATCTCATTTTAATTTTGCGTAATCGATTAATAGTGGATGAGATCGATTTTTCAGAGCAGGACCGGGAGTACGCGGAACCGCGGGCGGCTCCGTCTTGCGAACTCCTGGGGAAGACTTTGTCTCGCTCGCAAAAAAGACGCGGTGGGGAAACCCCCTCTGCTGGAGGTCCTCCGGCCTCAAACTCGAACCCACAGTGTGAAGTAAGTGGCCGCCCGGCGAGTCGCGGAAGCCGGTCATTCTTTGAATAATAACTTGGACCCATACTATCACCTATGGCTGAGTATGGAGTTAGAGGAAGAGTAGAGCGACAATGCCTGACCGCTACGCTACACCCCAACCAGCATTCACAGAGCGCGTGCACCCCCCAGCCCCGCTCCGGCCAGCAATCACGGAATGCCCCCCCCCCAACCCCTCCCAACCCCCAGTGAGTAGTAGCCTCCAGCCATAAAACAGAATAAAGGTGACAAAGTCCGTTCTTTACCACTGTAAAAACATGGCAATGTTTCTGTCCCGTTTATTATTTCAGAGCACGTTCAGGAATTTACCGCTGAAATGTCATATTTATTTCCTTTCTAATATCAATATTGATACCAGTATTGATGTGTTGCATGACTGCGGTACTTAAATAATCAGGTTACAGCTCAAAATTGTACTTTGGTATCACTAAATTACTCTGAATCAATCAATTAATACTGAATTGAATCGATACTGAATCGAATCGAATTGTGATTAATTGATTCAGAACCTTATGAATCGAAATCGAATCGATTATGGAAATTGGCCACGATACGCAGCCCTACTCTTAACCTGTTTTGGAACCTTGGCCGAGCAAGTACTAAAAAAGTAGTACTGGGTACCAGATTCCAGGTTCTTTTACGTAATGGAAATGCAAAAAAGGCCGAGTCGAGCACGTACCACGTAGCAGAAACGCAGCATATGATACTGCTGCGTTTCTGCTGGTAAGGTTTTGCTGTGGCATGCCACGGCAAAATCCTTGGCGCCACACCATACATTTCATACAAAAAAATAGGACCAATGGCCCTGTAGCTTACCGGCCAAATTAAAAGCTTTGGGAAATGTATCCAGATGCCAGTTATCATCACCCAGCTATGTGCATTTATAATATTACAGAAATAGCCCATGTTTTGGTCATATTCCAATCAGACCTGTAAAAAATTCAAATTCCAACTTGATACCATTGATACTTACTGATTTATTGGATCAATCCACGTCCTACCTCTTATAATGGGAAAATTTTTCAAAGTGGCACCAAATCCAGAATCAGATCCGGATCCAATAATTTCACTAATTTGTTGACATTATCATAAAGAAGCTGTATACCAAGTTTGAAGTCAATCAGAATTATAGTTTCGGAGAAGAAGACGATTGAAATTTTTGTAATGGATGCCACTGCCGCCGCTGCCGGATGCTGCATGACGACAATAGCTTACGGCCTGTCGGCCGGTAAGCTAAAAATCATCACCCAGATGAGACTTATTACATATGTATATATAATAGTCCAGGACAAACATCCTGCCCTCTCAAATGAAAGTTTGCAAAGCTTCAGGAGGTAGGGAAAAGATAATGAGTGTTAAGTTTCATTTTCACTTCCGCAGGCGGCACAGTCCACACTGCTCCGTACCCCCATAGTATTAAAAGTAGGACGGAAACTGGCTGAGCCCTGCTGGCCCCACGCCGCCATCCCTGCCACCCCTGACTGAAATGCTCACTCGTGTACGTGGATTTAGCATCGTGACCCTGGAGACCCTCCTGTGACCCTCACTTTTTAGACAAAACCTGTTATGATTTGGATTTAATTCTGTTACTGCCTTGACCAGTGAATTTCCCCGCTGTGGGATCAATAAAGTCCACTCTAATCTGATATAATCTAATCTAACCTAATCTAATTTAATCTAATCCAATCCAGTGATAAATGTTTCAACCATTTGCATAAAAACTGGAACAAAGACTCCTCCAGCTCCATTATAAACCACCAGAATCCTACTGATACGCTGATTTCAAGGCATATCTTGTGTCTGGTGTGAGTTACTACTATGAAAACAAACTGTTCTGTATTTATTGTTGAATAGCAGCAAAACAAGGAAACCTTTCATTAAAAAACACAACTCTGTCTCTCACCCAAACAATACTGCCTTCAAATCTGAACAATGAACTTTATCAGAATGGTGGAGGTCTATGCTAGCCTTTATTGCCTCGTGTTCAGTCCAGTTCCAGGACTGAACTGGTTTTGATGGATTCGGAGCTGACGGAGGTGAGGAGATATCACCAACGGACAGAGAGAGTCCTGTGAGACTCAACAAAGCAGGAAGAGGAAGACGTTTCATCATCACAGCCCAGACACCTGCTAACACTGGATTATTTATTTATACTCCATGTCTTAAACAGCAGACCATCGGACTGTTACCGGGGAAACACCTGTCCACGACGACCAGGGCGGGAAGAGGAAACGCATCACCATAACTACTGTACGTGACAGCGTCCTGTTTTACAGCTGCTGTGCAAATAATCAAAAAGGAGATTATAACAAGAGTCCATCACAGGTCACTGAAGTTTCACTACTGACAAATGAATAAAACGGTTAACTAAGCCGACCAAATGCACATGTTTATATTTATGCACCAACTATCTACTGTTCCAACATCATCATGTAGTATGAAAATTAGCCATGCCAAATAAGGAACAGAAAAGGTGGAAATTAACTGTGTCTTCGACCTTATTTATAACAAGATCCTTATTAAACCAAACATTTAAGTCTAGAGTGTCAAACATACGGCCCATGGGCCAAAACCAGCCCACCAAAGGGTCCAGTTCAGCCCATAGGATGAATTTGTGAAATGAAAAAAATTACACTTAATATATTAATCAATGGTGTCAAAATAATTGTGGTTCGGGTTCCAAATTTTGACCAGTATAATCCAAAGTGGATCAGACCAGTAAAACACTATCAGAAAAACCTAGAAATAATGACAACTACAAATTTTTCTTTGTTATAGTGTAAAAAGTAAAATTACATGAAAATGTTTACATTTACAAATGATCCATTTACCAAAAAATATGAACAACCTGAAATGTCTTAGAGAAATAAGTGTAATTGTACCAATATCTTCCTGTTACTACATGTTTTGTGTATTTGTAGATCCATTGTGATCTGTAAGTTATAATGGACGTGGAAATGATAAACTGACACATAATATTGTGTTATTTTACTTAAGAAATTTCATTTGTTCAGGGTTGTTGATGTTATTCACATTTTTTAAAGGATAGTTTATAGTTGTAATCATTTTCATAGTGCAGTTTTTTAGCTCTTAATTTTATTTTGTAACTTTTTTCACCCTAAAACATAGAGAAACGTTTGGAGTTCACATTATTTGTAGGCCATTATGCTATTATGTTACTGGTTCGGCCCACTGGGCTGAATTTGAAACCTGAACTGAAAGGAGTTTGACATCCTTGACTTTAGTCAATAAATCAAAATCAGTCACTCAAACAGTTTTGTTTTTTGTTTTTTTTAAATGGAATCATTCTGAAAATTAATAAAAAGCATCAATGCTGATGATAATGCAATTAAATGGATAAATAATATATATATATATAAAATAAAAAAATGTACATTCAGTATTGTTTTAATGAGACTTAACATGAAATTTGCACAATAAGAATTAGCATGGGACAAAATTTGTGATTTTGCTTTCATGTTTCATTCACTGAACATTAATAAACACAGATGTTGTAGCTCCACATCATTGGTCTCCTCCTCAACTGTTCAGAAAGCTATTTCGACATGTTTTTGTGGTCAAAATACATTTCCCATAATGCATTTTGCCTCCTCCATGTGTATTTCAGTGAATTCCAATGCATCCCATTTGTTTTCTAAAGGCAGATGCCGTTGTTTCACCTGGTGTTAAACCCCCTTACGTTGGTGTTTCTTTGCTATCATTACTTCGACCCCCCCACCCCCACCCCCTGGGTTAAAGGAGGACCTGTGGAAGTGCACACAGAGCTCCAGTGTGGAACAGGGGGGGTGGGGGTCTGAATGTGGCAGTGGCAGCTATGCTGGGAATGTGAGCCTCCACTCTGCCAGCGCTGGACGGAGAAGCCCACAACTCTATTTAAGGAAATGGCAGTTAGAGGCCTCTGCATTTCTGAGCCTCGAACCCCCACCTTTCCTTCCTTTTACAAGAATGACTATTATTTTCCTTTCTGGAAGAAAGGTTTATTTCTGTACCTGTTGGGAGGAAGCAGGACACTCAACGGAGTACTGTGAGGTTAGTTAACAGTTTCCGGTACATTTGGGATGTGTCTGTGTAAACCACCTGATCACTGTGGCCAGATGACAACAAACAAACACACAAACAAACCTCATCACTGTGCAGAGTAGATGCTGACAAAGCAAATTCAACACTAATATTCCTCTAATAGTAGGAATCACAGCCTGGTGTCAATGTAAAACCGACTCCAAACATGTCAAAAACAGCTCCAGTGTCCCTGAATGTCAGTGTCATGTTCCATTTGAATTCATCCCCAGTTGTCAGGTTCTGATCTATGTTCCAGTCCTGTGGTCTGGATGCAGATCAATCTCCCAATAGAAGTGGGCAGTACTTTCACTGGAGGAGAACTCAAGTGATTGAATGAAAGTCCATATATGACTTCCTATCAGTGATCAATGGGAACTACATTGATATCTGTAACAATTTACATGTTATAAAACATTTTTTTTTAATTTCCGAAAATAAATAAAAAATGCAAAAAGCATAATTTCTCAAAACTGTGAAAAACTTTGTAGACATTGTCCAAAGGAAGCAAAACTAATGTATTAAATTTATTAAGTATATTTTTTTACCAGAGAGTTAATGGTATTTTACAGAGTGTGTTGAACAAACCTATGGGACTTAATGTGGAGGTGTATTAGAGTATAATAACAAGGTTTTCATTTATGATGAACCTCCACATTCTGGGTACTAAATGAACCACAACACTATCCCAGATGCATGTACAGACTGGAGCATGTAAACCAGTGTTTATTTCATTTAGATATAGTCCAAATGTAATTATGTCAGGTCAGAAGGATGAAAATGGTAGTCTCGGTTTTATAAGAGGTGAGAACAGGTAATTTTTTATATTCTGTGTTAATAAATATCTGATCAGCACATTATCATATAAACATGAAATGCACAGTGAAGCCAGAACAATAGGGGGAAATTCTTAGTAGAAATTAAGAACTGATACAGTGTCAAATTAATAATATGATAAAACATAATCTTGATGTCCACAAACACATCTGGAATTATCCAAATTTTCAAATGTCCTTCTCTAAGTCATGATGACTTCTAATCTTGTAATATCTTTTGTTTTTAAATATATTTTCTTCAAATATTCTATTTTCTATACATCGTTAGGGACTGTCCTTAGTAAGTTTCCAACTTTTCATTAACATACAATATACATCATTGTTTAGGATGCTTCATGTTTCTCTAAATTGTGATTTACCTGAGTTTTACCCAGAATCCTTCACTGTCCACAGAGAATGAAGCCTTTGTTAGATGAGAGTTTACAGACACACAAAGGTTCAACAAAGAAAGAAAACGGAAACACAACAGGGGCTGTACTATGCAGCCTTTCTGTACTGAAATAGTGTCACAACCAGCTCAAATGGAAATATTTAAGGTGGAAAATTGTGACAGTAAAACAGCGACACACACACACGCACACACACACACTAGGGCTGGGAAAAAAATTGATTTAATCAAAAATCTAATTTGTTGGTCACATCGAGTTTTATTTTTAGAAAATCTATTTTCCTATCACGCAAAAAACATAGGTATTTTGAATTCGGCAACAACACGTCCTTCTGGGTTCCTGTAGTTCTATGAGCTCGAGCCCTCCCTCCGATTCCCCCACGTGGATCACAGAGTCACAACAAACAACATGGCAGAGACAGCAAGCAGTAGAGAGCAGCTTATTCTAAAGAATGGTTCTATGACTTCAGTCGTTTGGAACTGGTTTGGATTCACAGCATCAGATATGGAACAGGCAAATCCCTGCTGTAAAATATGTGAGGGAGGGTGCATGGTGTCACTTTGTTGAAACCAATGACTGCCTTTGCTTTTTTTTTAAGGTCTGTCTCAATCCATTCAAGCTGGAAACAATAAAGCTAAAGTTTTTTCAATTTATTTGCAGGCTGCACTTGTGTTCTTTTAAATAGAGGATAGAAAATTGAATCCAAAATCAAGTTTTTCCTTAAGAAATATATTATTTATTTTTTAGGCCATATCGCTGAGCCCTAATATATATACAACATATTGTACAGATTACAATGTTATAACATAATTACTTATCATTATTACTTCAGTATTTATTTTTAATGTGCAATTGTCTGTTTTTCACTACTGTTTAATAGTTATAGTTACTATTTTCTCCCCTTTTGTCTTGTGATATTGCTTATGTGTATACATTCATAAGACTGAAGGTGCATCATGGATAGGGCTGTGTATCATGGCCAATTTCCATAATCGATTCGATATCGATTCATAAGGTTCTGAATCGATTAATCACGATTCAATTCGATTCGATTCAATATCGATTCAATTCAGTATTAATTGACTGATTCAGAGTAATTTAGTGATACCAATGTACAATTTTGAGCTGTAACCTGATTATTTAAGTACCGCAGTCATGCAACACATCAATACTGGTATCAATATTGATATTAGAAAGGAAATAAATATGACATTTCAGCGGTAAATTGCTGAATGTGCTCTTAAATAATGAATGGGACAAAAACATTGCCATGTTTTTACAGTGATTAAGAACGGACTTCATCATCTTTATTCTGTTTTATGGCTGGAGGCTACTACTCACTGGGGGTTGTGGGGGGAGTGCACGCGCTCCGTGAATGTTGGTCGGGGCGTAGCGTAGCGGTCAGACATTGTCGCTCTACTCTTCCTCTAACTCCATACTCAGCCATAGGTGATAGTATGGATCCAAGTTATTATTCAAAGAACGACCGGCTTCCGCGACTTGCCGGGCGGCCACTTCCTTCACACTGTGGGTTCGAGTTTGAGGCCGGAGGACCTCCAGCGGAGAGGGTTTCCCCACCGCATCTTTTTCACGAGCAAGACCAAGTCTTCCCCAGGGGTTCGCAAGATGGAGCTGCCCACGGAGAAATCGATCTCATCCACTATTAATCGATTACGCAAAATTAAAATGAGATTGATCTAAGATTGATAAAATCGATTTTTTTACCCAGCCCTAATCATGGACCTAATTTCATTTATTTTATTTGTAAATGAGGTTTAAAATCCTCATGTACAAGTTCTAAATACCAGTGACTGAAGAACAGGATTAACGTGGTCATTAATCGTCAGGTTGTGTTTAGTATTAATAAATCAGAATAAAGCACCAGGCTGGTACAAAATAAAATCTCCTTCAACAGCTAAAGATTCGTAGTCGTTTTAGTTTTTTGAGCTCTTTGGGCTCTCACTCGGATCTCCTCACTGATCCAGGGGGATTTCTTCAGTGCTGCTCCTAAATTAGTCTGAAAAGAAGCAACAGTGTCTAAAATAGAAATGCACAGCGTATTGAATTCATCAACCAGCTGTGGAGAATCGACTGAGAGCCGGTGGTCAGAGTGGAGAAAGAAACAGAAGGAAGCCTGACATTAAAGAGACGGAGGTTTTAACAGAGAAAGTAAGAATACTGAGGTTAAATATGGATACTACTGTATAACATATTTAAACCTCGAATATTGTATCAGAACTGAGTAATATATGAACATTCTGCAGCAGTAGTATCAGATAAAATATCCATAACAGGTTAAAACCCACTGTAATAATGTCTGTCATAGTTTAATTCACATGGCAGAGAAAGTTGGTAAATTCTGATGAAAAAAAACACCTTGGATGGATCACCAGACTCACTGTAAATCAACTTTAACTTCAATAAGTTTAAATCTGAGTTTACTATAAACTGTAAAATCACAACCCATGCACCTTGTTTTTAATTTTACCTTGTACATCCTATACTGCCTGTACAGATCCTTATATGGTGTATATATGCTTTTATCTTATATCTGTAGTATAGAGTTGGCTTTTTGTATCTTTTCAGTATTTCTTTGTAGTTTTTGTTTAGTTTGTACAGTCTTTCTTTTTGCACTTTATATGTTTGCTGCTAAACAAGAAACAGCGCTGATAAACTGACTTGCATTGTTGCTGTAACAGTGAAAATAAAGATGCATTCTATTCTATTCTGAAGAGAAGAGGGCAGAGCTTGGTAAGATGACTGACATCTCCATCCTCCAACCAGGTTTCAGTGAGAAACAAAAACTCCAGATTATTGAAAATAAGCAATTGATTTAGAATAACACTCTTATTACATAAAGACATTACATTTAAAATGTAATCTTTGTAATGACCACCAGCATGTTCAGGATGATTTTTTTTTTCATACAAATATGATTAAAAAGTTTCCTATCCTTCTTGATTCTTCCTCCAGTTCTTCTACAGCTGATTAAGACTGGTATAGATACTACTATTGGCTGTTTTTGCAGTTTGTTTGTTTGTTTTGCACTCAGATCTAAGTGAGAAGGATTAAAATGCCACTGGGTGGAGCTAGTGAGTGAAACGGCACAGGTTGAGATCATGTGACCACAAAACTAGAGCTGCTGATTGACAGGAAGTGACCAGTTGGGAGCGGTGGACAGGGGTCGGTGAATAATGCAATTCATTTTAATTCAGTTCGTAGTTACATTCATTTAGCACTTATCATTAAACATAAATCCAAGTTATGGTCTTAAAAAGCCGACAGACCCAAACCCAAACCAATCCTCCAAGATCAAGCCCAAAGTGACAGAGGGGAACTAAACTAGAAGAACCATATAAAACTAAAATAAAATAGAAGTGTCATGAACACTGAGGTGGTGACCATCATGACCATAGAAAAAGGAACCATTCCAAAAGGATTTTAACATATCAACAAAGAAAAAAAAAGATAAAAAATAAAAACGAATAAAAAATAAATCAATCCTTCTGCTACAGTCGTCAAGAAGCATGAAAACACCTTGTTTTAAGACATCAAACCAACATGTGAACTGGGATAATTAATTGGTGCATTTTTCTATTAAATCAAACATGTTCACACAAAGATTCTACAATAACTTTATACATGGATAAACTGATTTTCTGATTTCCTGTTCCTTTTTGTTTTTGTTATCATTTATAACCCCTTAGCACAGAAACATTCTTCATAAATATAAAACAGATCCGATTTTAAAGTCTTTCAGTCCTTCATCATAAGTATGAATGACAGATTAATATATGACATATACATACAATATAATGTTTACAGTACAATATAAATCATCCAAGATCAAACCCAAAGTAACAGAGGGGAATATACCACAAGTAGTACATAAAACTACATTAGTTATTATGCATTAAAATAGGAGTACCAGTCGATAGGGAAGTCACCAGGATCATTTTTCCACTAAATCCAACACTTTAAAACCAGGAAACAGAAACACTTCGAGAATTCTCAAATCATAACTTTGTACAGTGATGAAAATTCTTGGCTGACGCTGATACTGTTGCTACTTCCTGTTTTTTTGTTTGTTTTTTTTACATTGTTATTTATCCCCTTAAAGGAGTGATATTTAGCTTTTTTTAAATGGACCAAACCATTATTTTTGATGCAAAAAAAACCACTTTTTTTCCGAATATTCTACATAAAAATGGGATTTTTCTTTTCAGATTTTTTTACCCCAGCATATGTCAATGATTAACACCAACATTAGTTAATATGCATTCTAACTTTTTGTGTGAGGTTAAATATTAAAGGAGTGATATTTTGCTTTTTTAAATGGAACTAGCTGCATTGTACCCGAGGTGCCATTGTACGATAATGCCCTTCTGTGGTGCAACAGCAGCATCGTACCCATACACCCTCCCGTGCTGCAACATCAATCGGACGCAGCACCGGATGCCGGACACAGAACGTGCATTACAGTAGGATTCTTCATTTTCCAACATTTCCCTGTGGTCTCCATAAACTGTAAATGCTCTGCTTGGGTCTGAATTCTTCATTAATTCAACTCCACAGGTGCATCTTCAACCCTATTTCTGAGTAATGACACCAGAAAGGTGGTTTGGAGCGCTGGCCCTTTAAATGCACACGAGCCACTTCAGGCCCCGCCCCCTCCAGGTTGTTAGCTGCGCTGCTTTGTCTCGTTCAACCAACAACTGAACATTTTAGGTAATGGGCTCCAAGTTTGGACATATTTTCAGTATGGACTACAACCGCTGCTGCTGACAAACAATTATGTCGAACTGGCAAAATGCTCGTCTGAAGTCTGGACCTTATATGTGCAAATGTCATGACGGAACTAGTTATAAAACATAACAATTAAGAAGGAATTAAAACAGGTTGTAGAAATCCACTGGATTTTTGCCCAAATGAATGTAAAGATAGCTTTGCGGCAGCTGGAGGGTTCAAATTCAAACTGCATGAACTATTAGTGTCCAAATACACAAATAAATGAACCACAGACTAAGAAAAGTGGGTTTAGATAAATATGAGCCATGTAATAAATAAAGAGGTCATTATATAAAAATGGTCAGCTTTCAATCCTTCATCACATTATGAATGAAAGATAAACATCAGACACTGCTATCGGTGCAAACATATCTGATACTGACATCGATATCCAGATGATGTAACTGAATCCATAATTTTGTAACAAATCCTGATTATAATCATCACTTGGTCAAATCACACTGTGATTGGGAATACATGTGGATTTACAGATTAATGTGACCTTAATAAACATGAACACATTTGAATATCACTGCTTTACAAAACTGCTCCAACTATTCCAACTCTACTGTACTTCACCCCCCCCATTGCCCCCCCACCACCACCCAGCTTAGCCAGCTGCTGGGGTGGGGGGGGTAATATGTGTGTGTGTGTGTGTGAGATATATGAGGAAACATTATACGTGTGTATGTCTGATCTGGTCGGGACCAGGCTGACTGGTCATTGAACAGACACACTGGTATCCCTTCACCTGTTCTCACCCTCCCACACTGCACGCACAAATATATGCACAAATAGACACAAACACACACACACATACACAAATATACGCACAGACACCCACAGACATGCACAAATATACGCACAAACACCCACAGACATGCACAAACAAGCACCGACATATGCACAAACACACACAGACATGCACAAACATGCACAGATATACAAATAGACACTCGCACACAAAGACTCACAAATACACACAAACATATGCACAAACAGACACAAATACATTAAAAACATACAGAAATATATGCACACAGACACAAAAACACACAACCACACACAAAAATGCTGAAATATATGTAGAGATGCACAAACACATGTAGGCAGACACACAAATACACACAAACATGTAAACACATGCACACACAGGCATACACAGATATATGCACAAATAGACACAAACACATACAGACACATCCACAGAGACACACATGTACAAATACACACAAATATACATTAAACATGCACAAATATATGCGTAGGCACACAAAAATACAGACACACACAATAATGCACAAATATATGCACACAGACTCACAAACATATGTAGACAGACACACAAATACACACAACATACACACAAATTCTAAATATGACCCCTTTACATTAATTGTGAATGTGTTTTAATTTATATACTACATGTGCAACTACAATATAAATATGTAAATAATATCTGAATCTAAATTGATATAAATGTTAGATTTCTTTTTCTCTTTATATTTCATGTTTCACTCACTCATTTTTACTTGTCTTCTCTGCACTTGCTTGTACTTTTCTGCTGGTAACTGTAAAATTATCTTTTCTTTTCTTTATCCTTATCTTTTCCCTTATTTTTATCCTTATCTTATCCGTTATCTTTTCTTTTCTTTATTCTTATCTTTTCTTTTTTATTCTTATATTTTCCCATATCTCATCTTAATCTTTATCTTATCTTATCTTAATCCTTATCTTATTTTATCTTAATCCTTATCTTATTTTATCTTAATCCTTATCTTATCTTATCATATACTACATGTACTTTTAGTGAAGACAAAGTAGCCACAAAACAATCGATCAAAATTCTACATCATCCACAATTTTGAAAAATAAAATTCAGATTAAATGTTTTATTAAATTATTACATGTTCATTTTTAGTTAAAAGGTATGAATGTCCATATTTTTATAACTAAAGACTCTCACAGAAAAGAAATTACAGATTTTTTTTTTTTAATATATGAATAATCTGCATATTTATTGCCATTATTTCACATTCTGCAGGAGCTAAAATCAGGTGTAAAACAGACCTTTGTCCAACAGATCTGATCTACAGATCTTCCTCCTGCAGCTCTCAGTCCTAATCAAGACTAAATATAAACCCAGATGAACCTGACACCGTCTCCCGCCACTGTAGAAAAGTGAAACCACTTTTCCAAACCTTTATGTGGAGACACGAAGCAGAACCACTCACATCTGAATCTGAACCATGAACAGTTCATTACAGCTCACACACACTTCTGTTTCTGTTTCTGTCCTTCATTAGACTTTAAGTTTCAGTATGAGAGGACCTACAAAACCAGTCAAACAAACCTCCCATTCTGAGGTAAATTTTCTTCATCTACACAACTCCTATGTCTGATTTATTTAAAGGACCTATCATCAGCATTTAATCTAAATGTATTTTTCGGCATGGCGTGAACAGAGATATTTAGTAAAACGAACAACAGAAATAAACATCTAATTAGAAAAATATCTGTGTTACTGTGGACGGGACATACATTTGCACAGGAGGCTGTGAAGCTCTGTAATTATATGCTTGTTGTTGAAATGCATCCTGGGAGTTGTAGTACATAATCCTCTTTTGCTGTTAACTGATTCCCTTACTTGACCAAATCTGGGCATCTCAATATCAAATCAAAAATACTTATGAACAACACACTACTGAGTAAAACTGAACAGAAATCAAAAAACAAACTGAAAGAAACACAAAATAAACAAAAAATAAAAACCAAAGCATTAGAGGTGGGAATCTTTTACGATCTCACGATCAGATTCGATTCCGATTTTTGGGGCTACGATTCGATTCAGAATCGATTTTTGATTCAAATGATTTTATTCCTGATGTCTGCTTCAGTCTACAGGCTGTGCAAAGGATCCTCATAATCTACTCCAGTCTGCTTTGCAAGACAGAATGACAAATGTTGTTATTAAAATGTCTTTTTCACATTTATTAAGTTTTAAATATTTATCCATGCTTGGCTGGGAGTTTGGTGAGGCACAGCAGTGTTGCCTTGGTTGTCTGCTGATGGCTGACTCTGCAGTGTGTCCTTAAGCTCTGGGTGATGCAGATGACAAACTGAGCTCATCAAATACCATTGTATGTGACGCCAGGTTTATTGCATTTGGCGTGCTATACGTATGCAATTTCCATCCTTTCGTGTGTTATTTTAACACCATTTGATGGCATGTCAATGCATTAGCCGCTAATCGTGCTAGCCGCTGATCACGCTAGCCGCTGATCACACTAGCCGCTAGCCCTACCCCCTCCATTAGTTTCATCTTTGTTTTGGTGCTTACCGTGCATGTGCATGTTCCAGAACCGGCTGCCGTTATGATGTCAGGATGTCTTGCATACAAAACAGAGGCAGACTGCCGGCGGATTTGTTTTATTTTTTAAAATCGATTTTTGGACATTTTAAATCAATTCTGACTCGTAGTAAATGAGAATCGCAATTTTATATGAATCGATTTTTTTGGCACACCCCCGACAAAGCATATTTAACAAGTATAAGAACTGAGTGATGATGATTAATTATGATAGAAGCTCCAATTAAAATGCTCAATTATTTTTAGAGTATATGACTTAGTGTAATCCTCCATACTTTGATCTTTTACATATATTTTTGGTATTTTTTAGCCCTCCGGTATCGCACCCATAGAGGTCCTTCCTAATCACAGAAAGTGCATAATCTGCGCAGGTGCACCATTTATTATAAAATTATCCTGTGTATGTTGTTATTTTCCAGTATAAATCCGCTCCTCACATACCTGCTGGATGCTGCCTGTAAACACACACAGATGCAGCTCTGTGCTGTAATCCAGCCAGGTGGAGGAAGCAGATCTGGGATCAGAGTTCAAAAGAAACTAAGAAACCAAATCTGAGGGATTTATACAGCGCTTGATTGTATAATCCTGCTATCAGTGACACCTTGTCTGCCTCTCGGAGACTAAACCAGCTCCTTCCAGCAGATCTGGATGCCAACAAACACACAAAACACAACACAAAATCCCCAACAGCCACCAGGGATGGAAGAGGAAAGAAAAGGGCTTTTACAGTGAAGACGAGAGGAAGAGCGGGGGCCTTCTTCGTCTTCCCTCTGGTGGTGTTGGCAGGCCGTCTGTCCCCATTCCTGAGGTTCAGGACGAGTTCACAGAACACGCCGTCAAGTTCCAGAAATAAACTGTTTGCTCATGCGTGGGTGACATGAAATAGTTTGGCGCCAAACCAGAGACAAGAGTTTTCAGTCACTGATAGAACAGTCAATGAGAGTTAGAGAAAGACACTAAGCTGTGCACGCCGACGTCTGAAGGTTTAGATACAGAACGCCACTGATGTCACCGTGGTTACAGAACCGTACTGCAGTTTCACAGCTGGGCCAGATCAAGTGAAAGTGACAATCAGTGTCAAAAATAAAGTGTCACCTATCCATTTATCAAATAGGCTCATTTTTTAGCATAAGAACTCTATTTTATGGAACTGTTTACAACATTTTAGTATCACTTGTAGAAAAAAAGATATAATCAATATAAAATGAAACCTAAAAAAGAACTAAATATGTAAATGCACTATTAACTTTAATAATATTTGTTCAGACTCATATACGTAAATGTATTATCAACTTCAGTGATATTTTCAGTCAGTGAATCTGTGAACTAATTATTTCCAACAGTACATGAATATACAAAGGTTCAGTCCAATCCAATTATTAGTCAAATATGTTCTGCTATTATCTGTATATATCACTTCAGTTGTAATATGTCTGTTCAATAAAAGTTTATCATCATATTTGTAGTGTTTTAGTTCCAGTCAGTCTTTTATTGTGATACTGAACACTTGAACACAAACTGATCATTTCAACACTTTGATCCAATATTGATCATAGTTGTAGTTTAACATCAGAGCTAAAGCCCTATGTTTCATTTACGATCCAATTATGATTTATGATGAGAACAGCATGTATTAGACATTTGAATAAAGTGGGAAAAAAAAAAAAAAAAATTCATTTTAAGTCCCGTGTCACAGCAGCAAGAATTTAAGTCTTTTTACCCCAAAATTTCATTTCTGCAATTTGTAACATGTGTCATGTGAAAGTACATCCTGAGACCTGTTCATATATGTATTAAACATGGATGTAAGTTATTTAGTTTAAACACAGAGACTATTGAACAGGACACGTGTCCCTGCTGGATCTGACCCAGCCAGCGTTTGTACGAGTATGTAAATGTATATCAGGACACAGGGACGAGGGGGGACATGAACCGTAGTTTAGTCTGAACCATAGGACCAAAACCACCAACGAATTAAACCCCATGTATCCACAGACTGAACCAGTCACTGAATAACAGATAAAGCTCATCATTTTCCACATATTGTATTATGGTGTCACCAAGTTTTTCTTCTTCAAACTAAAACTCATAGATGCTTATTTTAACAGTCACTCAAAATAACACTGTCTTATAATTTTCACATGCTGCATCAGCTGATAATTTACAATATAATTCTGTTAGCTTAACTGTTAACTTAGCCATTAGCTTAGCTGATTCTTTTGTGCCCCTTTGTTCATTTTGTTGATATTTGTGATAATTTTTGTTTAGTTTGTTGATCATTTCATGGATTTTTGTTAGTTTTAGGGAATATTTTGTGCATTTTTTGTACATTTTATTTACATGCGTCTTGTAATGTTGATGTGCTGCATCAGCTGATAGTTTACATTACAGCTCTGTTAGCTTAACTCTGTTTTTAGACTGAAAACAGCCACAGCAAAACCTTGCTGGACTTGAATTTAAAAAAACAACAAACAAACAGAACTGACGCGATTAATTATGCTCATGTATATTTAGATTTTTAAAATTATTATATCAAGAGGAATTGTTTCAAGTTGTGTACCGACCATAAAATAAGACCTTAACAGCACTACTAACTGTCCAATTTCTTCATATTTCTATTTAAAAAATCATATATATATATATATATATATATATATATATATATATATAAACCTTTAAAAATGAAAGAAATAATGAATCATCATTTCTTGTAATAATAATTACTGATTTATCCTGACCCCGTTTAATAATAATAATAATAATAATAATAATAATAATAATAATAATAATAATGCTTTTATGGTTCAGGTTCAGTTCTTGACTTTAATTAAAGACCTGTCAGATGCTGGTTCAGGACTGCTGGACTCTAATAAACCCCCAGGACTGGGTGGGTTTCAGCTGTTCCAGGACCAGGGTTGTGAGTTTTCCTCTTTTCCCTTCTTCACCGTCCCCCCACTCCATACCACCGATGGACTCAGGAGACCCACTGAAAGTGGAATCAGTTTTCCTTTCCACTGTGTCTTTTTCCCCCCACGCTGGAAAAGCCCCCGTCCACCCCCCCCCAGCGCTGCGACGGGCCTGCATTCCTAGACAGTATCCCCAGCGCCGGAACCGCTTACCGCCTCGGCCTGGAATGCTGATTTCCAGCCCAGGTTTTCATCAGACCCGGTTTAGGCTGAGAAACACCGTACAATTTCACTGATTAACACAAACCATTACACAACACACACTTTCCCGCCATGTCATCCGTCTTGAAACACACACTCCGACTGGGGTTTTGGACCCGGACTCAGAGGAAAAGTCGGTTAAAACATCTCCAATCTGACGAAACCATTCAACAACTACTGAAAGCTTCTGAAAAATCAACAGTGTAATAATAAATAAATACAAGTGATTAAAGATCTGGATAAAGGTTCCACACAGGCTAAAATACACACAGTTCTTGTGATTTTTTCTTTAATGAACATTTCATTTCAAAACATTTCAAAAATTTTCTCATACATTTGTTGTCCAACTGGTGGTTCACGGTCCATGTTTGTTCCTAAAGGTTTTAGACCTTTCCTGGACGCTGATTTTGGACCAAATCAGCACTAAAACCACCAATTCATCACATTAGATTAGATTAGATTAGATTACATTACATTAGATTTTATTGATCCCACACATGGAAATTCCATAGTTAAGGCAGCAACAGAATAAACAGCAAGAAAAAGTGTACAGGATAAAGAATGAGCGCAAGAGTGTAAAAAACAAGATAGTGCAAAAACAATATAAAATAATAATAATAGTGGTTACAAAAAGTCAAACGTGTATATGATGGAATGCTTGAACAGCCCAGGTTACAACTAAAACTCCCTACTTTTAAAAGGAGATGGGCTTCAGTTCTTGATTATCTCAGGGTTTTTTTCTTTCTTCCCATTGATGTAATCGAAGGTGGATATATATTTGATGGTACATGTACATATAGGTTTCATCATACTGTAATATGTATGTCTAAATGTGGACAATGTAGGAGTATATATATATGATAGGAATGTACATTTATCTTTACGCTGTAATCCAGAGGAATATACATTTATACAAATGGAAGATATATATATGAAAGGGCTGCATTTTTTTCCCCCTTTTTTTGGCTTTCCTCTTATTGTATGACATCTCATACATACATTTATATAAGGTGAAAGCCACTGTCAA
The DNA here is from genome assembly GCF_902148855.1 of Sphaeramia orbicularis. Taxonomy (NCBI): domain Eukaryota; kingdom Metazoa; phylum Chordata; class Actinopteri; order Kurtiformes; family Apogonidae; genus Sphaeramia; species Sphaeramia orbicularis. The sequence continues at coordinate 18,694,142 of NC_043959.1, read as the reverse complement.
GGTAATTTTGTTCTGTACTGTTAATTACCTATCTTTTGCTGATAATGGCAATAAAGTAAAAAAAAAAAAACTAATAATAGTAATTAGAACTATACAGACTATATACATATTTACACATCAGATGTTTCATTATTTTAATAACAAATTCCCTTATTTGTCTTGACTGTGTTTTACCTGAATATGGGTACGGATTGAAAGTGAAGTATTCATGTTCCTACTGTGTTACTGACTTTATTTTAGTTGATACAGTTTTGACACTGTACCAACTATTCTTATTTGGGGATGTAAAACATTTCAGTGAAATTAATTGAGTGGTAGTACACTAAAATGTAGTCGGATCAATATCACTATAAAGTTAAAGTCCACATTTTACATTTTCTTTGCCTGATAATGGTGTCATTTTAGTGTAATTTCTAAAAAAAAAAAAAAAAAAGTATTTTTACTGAGAACTCTTATTGTTGTTGTGTTTTTCCTTTTGACAGTGAATCTTTATGGGTTAAATACACCAGTTAAATAAATGAATAAATAAATAAAAACTCTGACTAATCCATTCAGATCTTCATGTCCTGTCCACCTCCACACCTAGACGTTCAGATGCTGGTACAGACTCTGTAGTCGTTTTCAAACTGATGCAGAACAGGTTAAAGTCACGCTTTAATGTAACATGTAACCGTGTAAATAATAACTAAGCCAGAGCGCTGGGATGCGATGTGGACGCTTTGATATGTTCACCTCCGAAGTCTCCGATAAAGGCATCACAGGCCGAGTCTGAAAACAAGGCGTCCTCTGAGCGCTCACAGAAGTAGGTCACTGAGGATTCCATTCATTTGTACACTGCTTTCCAAATAGTTGCGCTTTTCCACTCAGCCCCAGACGTCCAGCTGCAGGTTAACCCTTTAATGCCCCGAGGCTCCTTTCTGCACCAGAACCGGATCCTACGAACCCGTACAACAGGTTCATGAAATGGACCAAGTATGAACCTGTGATTTAAAGCAGCAGGTTTCCATGGTTTCCACTTCATTTTCTTCTAAAAACAGACTTTAAGCTTTTCATTCCCATAGAAAAGAACAGGAAACGAATCTATTTATAACACAAAACACTGGGATCCTCTACTGTGAGTGTTTATTTTTATGGCAATTTTACATTTTGACACATTTTGTGTCACTGTACTCCTTAGTTTTGGTGCATTTGAGGTGATTATCTGTTAATTTTATAATTACAAAGCAAACATTGGGAATGATTTCAACCTAACAAACAACGATGAACCATTGGGGAATCAATCAGGGAATAAAACGCAGAACAAAAAGACAAAAGATTAATACATAACATCATCTTGTGACATATTTATTTACTTATTTTGGTTTGGTATTGTCATTGTTTTGCATCATCTGGTCAGGTATATATTTACTTATGTTTTGTTTGTTTTGTACTTCATGGATATGTAGTTTTGCACTTGGTTTTGTACTGATTTTGTATTATCTTTGGATGTATTTTGTTTGGTTTGTCTGACTTTATACAGTATGACTTTATCGCTAGTTGTGTATAGCTAACCATTAAGGCTATTATTATTTAGAAGGAGGCAGGAAATATAAGATGTTCTTCATCCTGCTCCTTTTCGAGCATGGGTGTGTAAATGTTTGTTCACCTGATGATTACTGAATGTCTGCTGATGAAATGCACATCAATGAACAAAATAAATAAATGAAGAAAACACATAAAATATACCCACTGCTGACAAAGCAAGGTGAAAACCATGAAGATGTAATGTTGGTCACATTTTGACTTGATTTCAGTAGTTTAAGAGTCTTTACATTAAATTAAAATGACGTGAAGTTCTGTTCACTTTGCACAAAATGAAGAAAAAAAAAAATCTTCTGGAAATCACACGTTAAATATGTTTGGGGAAGGTGGTACGGAGCAAAACAAGGCATATCCTCATTCAGAAAGCAGTACATATGTTATACTGTACATTATTTTTATTGTATTTGAGTTACTGTGTTAAACTGTGGGGAAACACAGATGAAACCAATATACGAATAATATATAAAATGCAGAAAAAGGCCTTTAGACTGAAAAATAATGCAAGATATAGAGACCAAACAAATGAGCTTTTTTAAGATTCAAAACTCTAAAATGAAGCTAATATTTAAAGCAACACATAAATTACTTCCAATTACAGAAATTGTTTGTAAAGAGAGAAAAAAGAAACTGAATTTAGCACTGTTAAAAATAAAATAAATAAAATTATGGAACAGTCAAACAGCTGCATTAAAACAAAGTGAAAACATAAAGCAGTTTAAAGGAATATACAAGTTTTACACAAATATAAGGATGAGGAAGCATTTAGAGACAGAAATACAGCTGTATTGTTTTGTTCTGTTCTTTAATTAAACTAATTAATTTGAGTTGTGTGTAATGAGAATATATAAGTTTATACTTCTGCTCTACAAACATGAGAGGAAAAGGAAATGTAGAAGTGCTGTGGAAGTACTGGGAATGTTTAACATGTTTGAAATAAAAAAAACTATCTATCTACCCATCACTGTGCTACTTATTTATGCTTACTTTTCTTCCTTTTTTGATCTAGTTTGTTCAGTTTTTTATTAATATTGACTGATTTTGTTCATTTTTCATAGATTTTGGTGCTTTTTTTTGGTCTTTACTCATTTTGATGCTTATGTTTGTCCATTTTGTTCCTTATTCTGTTCATTTGTTTTTACTCATTTCGTTGCTTATATTTGTAATTCTTATTCATTTGGTTGAGTAACTAATGTCTCTATCAATCTGACTTTTTTCCATTATTTTGTCAATTTCTATTAATTTTGTTTATTTTGTTCTTTTTCTTATTTATGTTTATTTTTGTTCACTTTCTTGACCATTTTGTTCAGCTTTCATATTTTTTCTATCTATCTATCTATCTATCTATCTATCTATCTATCTATCTATCTATCTATCTATCTATCTATCTATCTATCTATCTATCTATCTATCTATCTGCAGAAGTGTTTCTTTTTCCCCACAGTCTTAAACCTACTGTCGACCTCTACCACCTGCTTCAACCAAAACTACTAAACAACGATCGTTTTTACAGATAAGTCTAGAAAAGGAGGATATCCAGCAATCGATCCAGGATAATAGTGTCCCAGTGATTCCGTAAACCGATATTAGCCTTACCCTTGCACATACGCACTCAAACAAGCTACCACAACATACCAGAGGGATCACGTAACCAGACGAGCTCGTAACCCCCCTAACCCTTTCAGTGTGTGTCCTGACGTTAAGTCTACAGCTCCGACAGGCCGCTGCCTCCATCACACTGCGCTGAATCAGCAGAAGGACGCCACGGCGAGCACACGCAGGTGGGATTCAAGCGGTGGGTGTGGCTTGAAGGAAGAGGGCGAGGTTTGGAGGCGGAGGTGGAGGACGACTTCAGCCCAAGAAGAAAGGGATACTAAATACTAAGACATGCAACTGAATTATCTGACTGTGTTTATGCTATTAATACACACACAAAAACACAAAATCAGCAAATAACACCTGATTGCATAAACAGGAAAGGAAAGGAAAGGAAAGGAAAGGAAAGGAAAGGAAAGGAAAGGAAAGGAATCAGAAGGTTACACGACTTATTAGGGTTTGCAACATTATTACTTATTATTACTATCAAGGCTATTATTGTAAACGTAAACTAATGAAATGACAAAAATTAGAATTGAAAAACAATTTTGTTAAATGAAATAAATATATATAAAAACTATAATTAAAAGAAAAAACAGTAACTAACTGAAACCGTATTGTGTGCTTATAAAACTAACTAAAATTTATACAAACTATGGATAAAATTCCCTTTGTTTTCGTCTTTGTCGATGTCAGATTGATATGAAATCGGTTTATTTCACTTAAGCAATTTTAGCTAGCGGCACCATACGGCACTTCACGGACTGTCAGTTGTCGTTTAGAGTCAGCTTCTGGTCCCCACTCTAAAGTTGGGAGAAAGCAGTCGAATTTTGTATGGGATTTCTTTAAATATGACGGCGAGGAAGATAAAAGATATGAAAAAACTAAAACCAATACTAAAACTAAGCATTTAGAAAAAAAAAAAAACCTAATAAAAACTAGCAAACCTGCTCTAAAAACTAGGGGTGTTAGAAAATATCGGTTCTGCAATATATCGCGATATTTCATTTCACAATACTGTATTGATATTAAAAAGTACTGTATCGATATTTTTAGGTATTTATTCAAATGCAGATATGGTGGAGGTTATTTTTTGTTTATATCTTTATATCTCTATTGTTTACATCTTATTTATTATTATTTAACACTGTTTTATTAAATAACATTAGTTCCTTTGTTGCGGTTGCACAAAAATAATGTTATGATGTTAGTTCTGAACTAATAGAATATGAACATTTGAACAGGATCTTAAACTGTAATGTCTGTAAAACAAAATTTCGGTTTGAACACAGGAACATTTCGTGACAAAGCATTAGATTCTGTTGGGATCAAATAAAAAGGTGTTTAGTATTTGTGCAGATTTCTGGCGTAACTCAATTCTTCCAGGAAATAATCATTTTTAAAAAAAGAAACGAACAAAAATAGCCTTTTTAACAGTGTCATGATATATTGTGACATATCATATTGTGATCCCAGTATTGTGATTTGTATCGTATTGCCAGATTCTTGCCAATACACAGCCCAACTAAAAACTAATTAAAACTAACTGAATTAGAGGGAAAAAAAAGTCTAAACTAAATAAAACTAAACTATGAAAAATCCAAAATTATTATACTCTTGATTACTATACACTGGATTAGATGCCTTCTATTTTCATGAACTTATTTATCTCTTTTATGTACAAATTAATATGTTTTTTTATATTTTACATATTGCCATATGTCTCTGATAGGATTGGTCTAACCAGCATGTGTCCTTATTTTATTGTGCTCTCCTGAGACTCTGGATTGTATTTTTTATTCATGCTTTAATATATAACTTATGGGATACATAATAAGTCTATACACAGCTGAAATAAAAGAAAATAAGTAGTGTTTTGGATGACACTAAAATTAAGCTTAACATATGATTTTCTCTTTCTTTATTTTGCTTTTTGTTGTTATTTATCCCCCGTTAACAAAGCCTTTTATGAAAAAATCTTAAATATAACACCATAGACAAATATATGAGACTTCTATATTGCATGCCGATACCAATACTGGTTGAAATCAGCAAATATCAGCAGATATATCAGTGCTTCTTTATATTCATGCAGTTTTCTGAATTGAGTGTTGGTCAATGATGTGGAAAATATGGGCTTTTTCCACCAAAATCTTTCAGTTTATCCTCATGTCCAAAGTTTGAGCCAAAGTCTGAACATTATGATCATATGACATATGGTGTTATGAACAGTTTTATGCTGAAATGAGTAAAACGGAGAGAAAAGATGAAAAACATGAGCCCATAGTTATGTGTGTGACGCCACCCCTCATTAATAACTCCATCTTTAACCCTTCACAGATCCCAGTGTTCACGGAGCCGCCGCTGCCCACTGTAAACCCTGATGGAAACTCTCTGTAATGAGGGCGGGGCCTTATGTCAGCCCCGCGGCGTCCACGCTAAGCCTGTATATGTGTTACTGCATGCAGATGTTGCCATAGTTACACAGAGACGCCTGCTCTCCATCCCAGCACCCCTTCATTCTATTTTTCATGAGCCCGCTTGGTTGCCAGGGTTTTTGTTTCCATGGACACGCTGCAGTCTGATGCAATAGAACCCAGCCAGACCTAACCCCCCCACTCTACCCCATATTCCCACCCCCCCACCCCCTTTGGGTGCCTTGGCGCAATACCAACCACGGGAGCACTACGGCACTATGGACGGGCACTGCCGAACAGCTGAGCTCATACTGTACAGAGATAGGCACGGATACAGCAAAAAGTACTAACAAGTTACAGAACCTGGGTCAACGAATGGATCTACATGAAATACAGGTATGTGCGGATGGTGAACTGTGACAAAAGATACACTGGAAACACAATAAATGACAATAAACACTGCAGTAGGATTTACCTGAACTACAACAGCTCAGTTCACTGTCAAGTACGTTTCCAGATTCATATCAACTTTAAGAAACTGAAGAGCAGTATTAGCAATTAGCATGAGCAATAATTAGTTCAGGTTGTCACTAGGGGTGTAAGAAAATATCGGTTGTGCAATATATCACAATATTTCATTTCACAATTCTTCATCGATATCAAAAAGTACTGTATCAATATTTTTAGGTATATATTCAAATCCAGATATTGTGGAGGTTCATGTTTGTTTTTTGTTTTTCTTTTTTGTTTATATTTCATTTATTATCATTTAACACTCTTTTATTAAATAATGTTAGTTCATTTGATGGGACTGCACAAAAATAATGTTCTGATGTTAGTTATGAACTAATAGAATAGGAACAGGATCTTAAACTGTAATGTCTGTAAAACATAATTTAAGTGTTATCACAGGAAAATGCTGTGATACAGCATCAGATCCTGTTCTGATCAAATAAAAATGTGTTAAGCATTTGTGCATATTTCTGGTGTAAATCAATTCTTCAAAGAAATAATCCTTTGCAAAAAAGAAACAAAAATTTTTTTTTTGCCTTTTTAACAGTATCATGATATATCATGATATATTGTATCATGATCCTAGTATTGTGATTTGTATCGTATTGCCAGATTCTTGCCAATACACACCCCTATTTGTCACTTTAGAGCAGGGGTCTCAAACATGCAGTCCAGGGGCCAAAACTGGCCTGCTAAAGGGTCCAATCTGGCCCGTGGGATGAATTTGCAAAGTGAAAAAATTACACTGAAGATATTAACAATCAAGGGTGTGAAACTCATTTTAGTTCAGGTTCCACAAACAGACCAATAAGATCTAAAGTAAAATAATAACATAATACCCTATAAACAGCGACAACTCCATTTTTCTAGGATTAACTGGACTAGTTTAGTTTTGCTCTTTTGAAGCAAAACTAGTCCAACTGATCCTCGAAGAACTACCAAGAAGAACAATGAGCTGGGCAAATGACAAACTGAATGATAAATTGTTCCTATTTTAGTTCCGAATTCCAAATATTTAACAATATTCTGCTTGTTACCAAATGTTTGTGAAATGCACATGCATAAATGAAAAGTTGAGGCATAATATTGTTAAAACTGCACTTATTTTTCATACAAATTTCATTTTATTCAGGTTATTCACATTTTTTGTCAATGGATAGTTTTTAAATGTAAATATTTTCATAATTTCAGGCTTTTTACTGCACTAAAACACAGACAAAAAGTTGTCATTATTTATAGGTTATGATGCTATTACTTTACTGGTCCGGCCCACTTGAGATCCAATTGGGCTGAATTTGGCCCCTAGAAGAAATGAGTTTGAAAACTCTGCTTTAGAGAAATAGTGGGGTCAGAAACAACAGAAAAGGATCAAATGGGAAGTTGAAATTAGAAATAAACAGGGTTGGGTTGATATGTGATATGAAGCCAAACACTGAATCCAACCAGTACATTAGAAGAAAAGAAATGAGACTACCAAAGCCCATGACTAAAAGGGTAGTGACTCCAGTCCACTTGGTGGCAGTACTGCATCCTCTAAGCTGGTTTTACAACTATCAGTAAACACTAATGCCGTGTTTCTACTATGTGGTATCGGCTCGACTCGACTCAACTCGGCCTTTTTGCATTTCCATTACAAAAAAGGACCTGGAATCTGGTACCCGGTACTAGTTTTTTGGTATCACCTCCACCGAGATTCCAGGACTGAGGAGCAGATACTAAAACGTGACGTGTAAACACTGCAGACCACTGATTGGTCAGAGAGTCGTCTCTGTGACCCGCAATTTTACAAAAAACAGATGCGGAAGTTTACAGTAAATATAGCGGTAGGCTAATACACATGATAACAGCCTGAAAACTACACTATGGTTTGTCGAGGAGGTTCAGACGTAAAAATTCAGCATGAGCTTGATAAGACAACACGAAACAAATGAGTTTATCAGCGACTCTCTGAGCAGACGACACAGAAGTAACGCACCGCATCGCTATGATGTCCAGGTTCTGTAAAGTCGGTAGTATCCTGTAATGGCAATGGTCTACAGGAATAGGACCTGGTACCTGAGTCGAGTCGAACTGAGCCGAGTCAAGCCGGTTCCACGTAGTGGAAACGCGGTATTAAATGTCTTCAACAATGTCGATATTAGGCTAAGTGTACGAGACTAAAGCAGCACTGTGATTGGGTTTGACTTAATTACGGTTTACTTGCAGTGTTTAGATGTCACCTCATTTGCTTCATCAGCATTAAATTGACCACATGGCCATATACAGTAGGTGCAGTTTTACTCTCTCATGTCTCAGGTCATGTTGCCAGAAAAGGACATAATCTTTCTAGTATAAACCTGCCAGCTTCAAGTCGGCAGCAAAATATGTAAAGTCCATCAAAAAATAGCAGTTGATTTAGTTGTACCAAACTAGATCTGTTTAGTGCAGCAATACAATAAAACAAAACAACAGCAATAATAAATAGAATATGTTCGTGAAGTTATCAAACAAACTGGCTTTAACACTGCAACACCGTTAACAAGGTTTGCCGAAGTCATTCCCTTTCATCGCTTTAGCAGCATTTGACACCATGTATCAGATATTTTTGGGAAAAAAAACAAACTCATCAGCGTCAGAAAACACCGTCAGCTGGTTTGATAACTACTGCTCACATAGAACTTAAGTCTCCAGCTTCAAACGGCTCCATTTTTGTTTCATTCGCTATAACCAGAGGTGTGCCTCAGGGGTCAGACCTAAGACCACTCCTACTCCTATACTCCAAATCCAGAATGTTAATGATTATGATTCCAACATACATTTCCACTTTTATGACAACAACAAACCTAACTGACTCCCACAGGGAACTACAACATATGGCTATAGATATTTTGTCGATTTGACTGCCCAAACTAAAGAGCTGGCATCACTTCGAAACCATGATTACACGTGTTTACATCTCTGAAAAAGCAAGTTTCAGTGTTCTTCCCATCCAAATGAATCCATCCATATAATGTGGCATCCTACCTGATAATTACTGCCCAAGTAGAACTGAAGTGCACAGACAGTCAGCTTCATTTTTGGTTCACTTGCTGTAAACAGTGGTGTTCCTCAGGGGTCAGTCCTGAGACCATGCATATTCCTGATCTCCATATCAAGAATGCTAACTATAGTGACATGAAAGTCAAAATTTCCACTTTTATGGCAATGACAAAGGAATAATAAGCAAGTCAACTTCCACTCCAAACCTGACCATCACCCAGTGCCAAACAGTTGGTTTTCGAACTCAAAACCAAAGACATTGAACGCATCATCAGACCATCAGTTCACAGATTGAAGATTTGGACAAATATCAGAGCATTTTACTTGACTCTCATGATTACACCCCAGATCTTCCCACCACTAAAAATCCATGCATCAGCAGGTGTTGTGGCATCCTACCTGGATTGTTGGCCTCTCCTTCCAGGACGTGCAGCTCGGTGCAGTCCGACAGGGAGTGTTCCAGACAGAGCTGCAGGAACCGGGCCTGGGTCCGGCTCACCCTCTTCAGCAGAGACAGCAGAGCCACTGTCTGCTCACACTCATTCCAGCCCTTGAACCAACTGGCTAACACGCCCACCTGATCACGAAACATCATGGTCTGCAGGGAGGGGGGGGGGGGGGGGGGGGGGGGGGGGGGAGGGGGGTGTACTGAGGGCAAGGCCAAAGGTGAGGCTCCCCCAAACTTTGTGTAAGTGATGGAGGACGGAGGGAGTGTTGAAGCCTTTGAATGTGGGAGGGTTCAAGGGGTGACGGAGGGGATGGGGCTCAGCTGAAGCTCTGAGGTGCCATTCTGAGCTCTGGCATCAGCTGGAGCAGCAGGAGAGAGGCCTTCTGGGAGATATTTCTGTCAGAGCGTCCTCTTCTGTCTTGAAAACGTTGAGTCGCTCCAGAGGGTTTGGGATTTGATGAGTCAGCGTTCTCCCAGCAGACACTGTGTCACATCAGCTTGGATCTCAGTGGCCTTTCTCCTCAGGGAATCCCTCTCAGACCTGCAGACATACATGGACAGAGATGTTAGACATGTTCACATGAGGAAACACACCTTGAACCTGTCCCTGAGCAGCTGCTACTGATGCGTTCACGGACACTTTCTCAGTTCAATACAGAAACAGAAACAGCAGTGTTCCTGTTGCTTCAGCTCTGCAGAGACTCTTTGAAGAAAAACCAGCTCTGAAAAAATAAAACACACATTTATAGGTCGCCTCAGCGCCGTTCCCTACGCGCACAGGCTTGTGGCATTCACCACCGAGACAAAAATAAATAATTTTTGGTATCCACCCATTCCTAAAAATACAGCTGTCTGAGCCAGTGGCGCTGCATCCCGGAATTTTCCAAAAGGAAAGGACGCAGGAAGGGTTACCGATGTCAGGGGACACATTAGAGGCTCCGAGCGGGTGTTTAGTCACAGATCAGCGGGGTAAAGCTGGGTCTGACACCGGGCAGGGGCTCGGAGGGACGCCGGGGACGGAGCGGGCTGGAGCCGCTTCAGAGCTCCGGTGTCTGGGTCTGTCACCGGGTCCCATCCGCCGAAAAAAACGAGAAAGAACACCCAGAGTACAAACACGGGTTAAACTTTCCCCGAACCGAACTCGGACCGACCCCACACTTTTAAAAAACTTACTCCGACACCGGTCTCAAACGCACCACGGAGCCCGGATCAGTCCGCGCTCACACTCCGGTTCTTCTCCGGTTCTTCTCCGGGTGAACGTTAGTGTTTTACCGCCGAAACAAAGTCCGAAGACAGCGACAGAGTGTTAGCAGAACTCCGCGGAGAGTCCGTTCAGGGACAGGCCGAGCCCCGGGGCTTACCTCCGGCCGCGGTTCGCATGGTACTGGTCGGTCGGGGCGGGCGACAGGCTGGGCTGTTCGGGGAGCGGCGCCCCTTCACTCCGGGCCGGCGGGGTTTGCCATCTTGACTAACTTTCCCTCGGTGTCTCTGGGACTGACTCGGCCTGCTCTGGTCTAAAACTCAGCTGTCAATCACCGGCAGCGGCACAAGACACATCCGGTCTGCTATTTCAAAATAAAAGCTATGACTTCCTTTGAGAGTCTTGTTTTATTCATAAGAGAGAGAGAGAGAGAGAGAAAAAAAAAAAAAAACTTTACTCAGGTTTTAGAATTTGGGTTTTGTACGACTGAAAAATATTACCATTACTACCACAACTACTACAAAACAAAAACAATAATAATAATAATAATTATTATTATTATTATTTTTATTCGCTTGGAGCCTATCCCAGCTACATAGGGGCGAAGGCGGGGTACACCCTGGACAAGTTGCCAGTTCATCACAGGGCTGACATACAGAGACAAACAATCACTCTCACATTCACACCTATGGGCAATTTAGATTAACCAATCAACATATTAGTGCATGTCTTTGGAGAGAACCCACGCAGACACGGGGAGAACATGCAAACTCCACACAGAAAGGTCCCACCCCCCATCGACTGGTGTTGGAATCAAACCCAGGACCTTCTTGCTGTGAGGCACGAGTGCTAACCACTGCACCACCGTGTCACCCCATTACTATCATTATTATTATTATTATTATTATTATTATTATTATTATTATTATTATTATTATTATTAACACCTTAGTTTTAATTAATTGAAAACTATATCTATATATAAGGTACTATATCTGATGTGAATATAACTTTAGACAAGTACAAATAGTACTGTGGTTGTAAAAGAAATTAATACATGTATTATTATTATTATTATTATTATTATTATTATTATTATTATTATTGTTGTTGTTGTTGTTGTTGTTGATGAGGATAGTGATGTTAACATTACTAGTAAAGAGAAGAGGAAGATTAAGAAAAAATGTAAATAAGTTCTCGCATTAGGTTAGGAGTAGAATAAGTAGAAATACAGTTAATTACAATAATAATAATAAAAAAAAATCCTGAATTCAAAATGAAAATTAAGTAGAACAAAACATGCTGAATTATTATCATTAAAATCATCATATCATAAAGTACTGAAAGTACTCTGTTTACTGTAAGGAGTATCATATTATTAGAAGTCTATTACTGTGTTTTTAATCACTAAATAATACATGTAATGTAACACTACAGTGTCATATTTTGTCAGTTAATTAAAAACTATGCTGTATTATGTTGTAGTCAGTATTCATACAGCATCGTAATAAAACAAGCAAATTATATGTTTTACATGTTTACTTGTACATTTCATGTGTTTATTTCTTTTTTTTTTTTTTTACAGGAATTAAAGCTGACGGACAAATGTAATTGAGTGAAATATAGAATATTTACTCTTGACATCCAATGATTAGAAACATGAAACTGTAGAAAATTGAAATAACTAAAGTTACTGATGCCATACAGTCAGTTGTTGATTTATTATGATGATTTGAAGATTTACTGACATGAAATTTTACACCAATAAACCAGTAGTTTAATGCTTAAAGCTGTCTAAGACTCCATCAGTGTATTTTGGTGTTTTTCCCCCCTCTATAAATAAATCCAGCTGTTATTTTTGGAGATTCCGTCCTCTGTGCAACCTCAAATAACCCCTGTCAGACTGCAGCTGTTTTATTTTGAAGGCCTGTGGTCTCTACTTCCGGTGGTGTCATGGCGGACTTGTCTCCACACTGAGGCTCCTCTCCACATGCTAATCATTAACAGAGGACCATTACGTCAGGGGCTTGGCAGCGCCAGGAAGCACCAAAATAGAGAGGGGTGGGGTGGGTGTGGGGTGGGATGGGGGGGTACACAGGGACAGGGCAGGGGGGGCAGAGGGGGCTGATGGGGCCGGTCACAGAGGGTCCACTAAGGACCACAAGGGACCAGCATCCCACACAGACACTGTAGACAGGGTCCCAAAGGGGTCAAAGTCTGTTTAGTTCTGGTTCCACATGCAGACCATTATGATCCCAAATGGGTCAGAACTATAAAATAATAACCAGTGGTTCCAGGCACAACAAACCCCGCCCCTCACATGTGTTGTAGATTATTTTGGTATCCAGCTGATGTCGTCATATCTATGCGTGTGCTGATGTCAGCATATCAGTTGCCTCTATATATGTGCCAAGTTTGAAAAAAATTGAAACAAAATTTATGTTTTTATAGACGTGACATTTTGCCCTTTATAAATATGGGAAAAAAAAGATTTTAAGAATTCACTAAAAAATTGAACTTTGACCTACTTTTCCCAAAATGTAACCATATCTTTTCTGGGCCACAGGCAATCTATAAACCCAATTTAGTATGAATTCAAACAATAGTTTTGCTACTAATTTTGCCCATTATAAGTAAATGGGGAAAAAAAAAAAGATTTTAAGAATTCATAAAAAATTTTTAACTTTGACCTACTTTTCCCAAAATGTAATGTCATCTATTCTGGGTCACTGGCAATCTATAAACCCAATTTGATATGAATTCAACTGATGGTTTTGCTGCTAAAGTGTTAAATAAACAAACAAACAAACAAACTGAACCAAAAATTATAGCCCTTGCCTTCCCTTGGGGGGGGGGGGGGGGTAATAATATATCAATGTAAAAATAATATCATGATATGTACATTACAACATAAAGATCACAGTGGATCTACAAATACACAAAACATTTAATGACAGGCAGAATATTATTGAAATTGCACTAACTTCAATTAAAACATGACAGGTTGTTCATATTTGTTCAGGTTATTCACGTTTTTATTCATGTAGTTGTCATTATTTTGAGGTTATTACTATAGCAGGGGTCACCAATCCTGGTCCTCGAGGGCCGGAATCCTGCATGTTTTAGATGTATCCTTCTTCCAACACACCTGATTCAAATGATAAGCCTATCTTCAAGCTCTGCAAAAGCCTGATAATGACCGTCAGGTGTGCTGGAAGAGGGAAACATCTAAAACATGCAGGATACCGGCCCTCGAGGACCAGGATTGGTGACCCCTGTACTATAGTATTCTACTGGTCTGACCCACTTTTGATCATATTGTATGACAGCATATTAGTGCCATATAGGACAAATAAAAACACTTGTCACTACGAGAATAAAGTCGTAATATTTCAAGAATAAAGCCATAATATTATGAGAATAAAGTCGTAATATTTCAAGAATAAAGCCATAATATTATGAGAATAAAGTCGTAGTTTAAAAAAAAAACTCATAATCTAACAAAAATATTGTACTTTTATGAGATTAAAATCATAATATTTAGAAAATAAATTTGCAATAGTGCAATAAAAGTCATAATTTAGAAATTGTATGCCTTAAGTAAGTTAAGTAATTTGCTCCAAATCCATTCGGTTCTTACGACGAAACAAGCCCAAATGTGTGCGAACTGTCTTCAAAGTCCTATGAATAATGCTAATGTTTTGATGGTGGGCGGAGCTAATAGGCTCAGTATTTGGCCTTTGTGTGTAAACCCCAAATGAAAGTAGAACCTCACAAAATGTTCCAAGTTCATTATGCGACAAGTGGGCACGACTTTATTCTCGTGAAATATATTTTTCTTGTCTGTTTTTAAATCATGACATTATTCTCATAAAATTATGACTATTTTTGTGCTCAGCTTTATTCTCATAAAAGAATGGATTTTATCTCAATATTTTACAACTTTATTCTCATTATGACCAGTGTTTTTATTTTCTTATGTGGCCCTAATACGCCATCATAATACTGGTCTGAATGTGGAACCTGAACTAAAATGATTAGTAATTTCTTCAGTGTAATATTTGTATGGGACATATTCATCCCATGGGCTGGATTGGACCCTTTGGTGGGCTGGTTTTGGCCCACGGACCATATGTTTGACACCCATGCCGTATATACATGTTAAGACAGCAAAAATAGAAAAGGTGCAGATGTTGAAAATGTAAGCAATTATTGAAAGTAGTTCAGTAAATTCATGTGATTATTTTTTGTCATTGAGTTTTAAACCAGGAGATAAAGATAAAAAAGAAAAAACATCAGCATCAGATTGTAAGTGATAAGTTATATTCGCATTTTTACATGAGAACATTTTGTTCAAACCTGAAATATTTAAAAAAAGATTAATGAAAAATATTAAAGTGTAAAACATTCTTCTTTAAAGTTTCTTTAAGAGTTTGTCCATCCATAAATTCAACACGAAAGTTTTCTTTCTTAAACGGAGATATATGAAAAGCACTAGATTGATCATTAAAACCAAAAACACCATTTTATCTAGTTGGAAAAACCTCTATAAGTAATAAACTACAAAACAGCATGGGATTGGACTTTCTTTCCTTCCTTTTTCCCTCCTTTAAATATAATAAACTTTTGATATTTTAGACAAAAAGTGCATTTTGGGGGAATGTGAAATTAAACACATTGTCTACAGGTGTTAAAACCCTGTTAGAATGTAACATTTGTCGATAAAAACAGATTTAAATAGACTTTTCTCTTGTGCTGTTCTTGGTGGATAGATGAGGATGATACCATACACAGGGTGGGGAAGCAAAATTTACAATGAACATTTGTTTTTTCTCAGCAGGCACTACGTCACTTGTTTTGAAACAAAACATATATTGATGTCATAATCATACCTAACACTATTATCCATACCTTTTCAGAAACTTTTGCTCATATGAGTAATCAGGAAAGCAAACGTCAAAGAGTGTGTGATTTGCTGAATGCACTCGTCACACCAAAGGAGATTTCAAAAATAGTTGGAGTGTCCATAAAGACTGTTTATAATGGAAAGAAGAGAATGACTATGAGCAAAACTATTACGACAAAGTCTGGAAGATACTATTAAAGAAGAATGGGAGAAGTTGTCACCCGAATATTTGAGGAACACTTGCGCAAGTTTCAGGAAGCGTGTGAAGGCAGTTATTGAGAAAGAAGGAGGACACATAGAATAAAAACATTTTCTATTATGTACATTTTCTTGTGGCAAATAAATTCTCATGACTTTCAATAAACTAGTTGGTCATACACTGTCTTTCAATCCCTGCCTCAAAATATTGTAAATTTTGCTTCCCCACCCTGTATATATATACTGTATGTAGACAGAGACAAACTGCTCCATGGATCAATGCATGTTATTCTTTTATTTACGCACCTTGATGACAAAATGATAAATTAAAAACTCAAATGACTGTAGTTCTTTTCCTTCATGAAGGCGTACGATCCTTCACACGTACAGTTCTACATAGGTTTAAGTCATACTCTGTAACAAAACTGGAACGAAACTGGAGTCAGTGCATGTAAACAGCATTATGGGATGTTTATAGGACCCTTTGAGCTTAATGCTTCTATCTAGAAGCTAATATGTTAATATGCTAACATGCTAATGCTAAGCAGACAGTTCACCATCTTAGGTTAACATAGCAACATGCTAACACGGCAGGGTCAGTAGTTCACTGAAATACAGTGGTTAGAAATACTGACCTGATGGTGGCGCCGTAGAAAAAGTCAAAAAATGTAAAGTATCTGTGATCTGTTCACAAGAAAATAAACATGAACTGAATTTAACCCATAAAGACCCAAACATCACAGTTGGTTTACGTTCAGTTAATGATATATTTTGCTCTAAATGTCACTTTTTCTTCAGTTTTCTGTTTTGTGTATAATAACTTTTGAATTTACTCAGAGTTTTAACGAACAGCTACATGATCAGTGAATTAAATATAGAAAAATACCTGATTTTTAGTGAAAAATGCAAAATATAAGAGGATAATGTTAGAATTAATGATGTTAAATAACTTAGGAAAGACTAAATTTAGAGGAAAATTTAATTTAGCAGCTGCCACAGTAATACTCCTACATTTTTCAGGGTTAAAGTCCACTTTTGACCATTTCTTTGTCTAAAAATAGTGCAATTTTAGTGCAATTTCAAAGCAACATAAGGTATTTTTAGTGTGAACTCTTACTGTTTGTGTGTTTTTCCTTTAGACAGTGAATGTTTGTGGTTGGAGACACTTGTTCTATATTCAGTTAATGATAGACTTTACTGAAAATGTCCCTTTTCTTCTGTTTTTAGTTTTATATAATAACCTTTGAATTTACTTTGAGTTTTAATGAACAGCTACATGATCAGTGAATTAAATATAAGAAAACACCTTATCTTCACTGAAAAATGCAAAATACAGAAGATAATGTTATAATAAATGGTGATAAATCACTTAAAGAAGGTTAAGTACAGAGAAAAATGCTTGTGGGAGCTCCCATAACTGTAACACTGGGTCTTTCTAGGTTAAAAACCAACCAACTAAACATAAACTCAGATCATCTCTGCAGATTCGTCACTTTCATCTGTTATGAAGCAGCTAAAGTAGGATGAGATCTTCAAATATGGGTCTTATGAAGATATTTCGGGAAAAATCAAGTTTGATTCTCATGGTTGTGTGGATATATGTAGTTTTAAGGGGTCGAAGTCCTTGGCAGAGAATGTGTTTAATATAAAGAGCATCCTGGTACAGCAGGTACAGATGAACGACTAAAAATTAAGACCACTGTGAGAGTTTCAGGAATTAAGACTCTTTACGACACAATCCTCCTGAAAAAGTCCACTAATCAGTTTCCAGACAGCGCCACCTGCTGGACGTCAGTTGGGTTGTTTGGACGTTTCTCTGTGTTCAGTTTCAGTGCAAATGTTGAGTTGAGGCTCCGGGTGTGAATACTCCTCCAGGAATCGCAGGTGGAACTCCCTCACCTTCTCCAGGAGAACCTTCAGCTTTTCTGGATCTGGTAGGATGGTCATTCTGAAAACACACACACACACACACACACACACACACACACACACACACACACACACACACACACACACACACACATAGTTGTCTATGGGCCATGGTGCAGGTTCAGGATGTTCTATAAAAGGTGAACTGTGGGAGTTCTGTGGTGAAATGTTTATTCCAGTGAGCAACGTTTGTTTGTTGTTGGTGGTGGTAATTTAGTTTTCTCAAGAAGAAGAAGGAGGAGGAGGAGAAGAAGAAGGAGGAGGAAGAGAAGAAGGAGGAGATGGAGGAGGAAGAGAAGAAGAAGGAGGAAAAGAGGAAGGAGAAGAAGAAGGAAGAGAGGAAGGAGAATGAGAAGGAGGAGGAGAAGAAGGAGGACGAGGAAGAGAAGAAGAAGAAGGAGGACGAGCAAGAGAAGAAAGAGGCGAAGGGGAGGAGGAGAAGGAGGTGGAAGAGAAGAAGAAGGAGGAGGAGGAGAAAAAGGAGGACGAGAAGAAGGAGAAGGAGGATGAGGAGAAGAGAAGGAGGAGGAAGAGAAGAAGGAGAAGGAGGAGAAAAAGAAGGAGGAGGAAGAGAAGGAGAAGAAGAAGAAGAAGGAGGAGGAGGAGGAGAAGAAGAAGGAGGAGGAGGGGGAAGAGAAGAAGGAGGAAGAGAAGAAAGAAGGAGGAGGAGGAAGAGAAGGAGAATCAATATTTTTAGTATTATGATAAGCAGCAGTAAGAAAACTAAATTACCAACAAAGCACACACACACACACGTATGCATACACATAGTGTGCATACTCTAATATAACATACTTACTTTATTTATTATTATTATTATTATTATTATTATTATTATTATTATTATTATTATTATTATTACTACTACTATTTTAATAGTTATTGTTATTACTATTTCCTTTCCTTGTTGTCTTATAATATTTTTTATGTGTATATATTCAGTATTGGGTTGCTGTTAGAATTTTGATTTCCTTAGGGTTCAATAATTTTCTATCGAATCGAATCGAATCTCATCTAATCTAATGCTATGTTCAGACAACAGGTCTTAACGCAAAATTCAGATTTTTTGGTGAAATCCGATTTTTTTGTGTGCTTGTTCATATTACCTACTAAATGCGACTTCTATCAGTTTTGAGTCTGAACTGAAAGTGACCCTGAAGTGACCAACATGCACAAAAGAGGTCCTGATGGAATACATGACCACGCAGACACACACTGCGTTTATGGAAGTAAATATATTTTTCCTGCCGCTCCTCCTCCTGGAACGCAGAATTGTGACGGTTGTCGCATTTCAATGATGTAAAGGTGGATAAATGCGACCTGGCCGTTCAGACTGAAGTCGTATTGCAAAATATCAGATACGTACCAGATTTCGGACCACATATGAAAGTGGTCTGGGTTGGATTAGTGCCGTTCAAACTGTCTTTAACAGATCGGATACAGGTCACATATGGGTGAAAAAATCAGATTTGGGTCACATTTCCCCTGCAGTCTGAACGGACTCTGAATGAGCATGTGGAGTATAGAGAATTCAGAGTTTACATCTGAGCCTGAATGTGACGTGTCGGTCGTTAAGTGAGTCGTTCTAACCTGAAGTGATATGTTCCTTCCCTCTGTCCGAACCCACTTCCTGGAACAACACAGATACCAGTTTCCTCCAAGAGTTTCAGACAGTACAACATGTCAGGAGCCACAGAAAGAGCCTGGAGAGAAAAGGAGAGAAACAGCAGAAATTAAAACATTATTTATCTGTTCATTTAGTCTGTTAGTACATAATACAGGGGTTTAAATATAAGTAAAGATGGTTAAATACATGACGCACACACAACCTAATATTTAAAATGACCCACATTTAGTAGTTTTGTGCTTTAATAAATATAAATATTTAACCCATAAAGACCCACTGCTACTTTTGTGTCTGTTCTCAAATGAATTTTTCTCTCTATTTAACCTTCTTTAAATCATTTATCACCATTTATTATAATATTATCATCCATGTTTTGCATTTTTTAGTGTAGATCATGTATTTTCTTACATTTAAATCACTGATCATGTAGATGTTCATAAAAGCACAGAGTAAATTCCAAAGTTATTATTAAAAAAGAAAAAAACAAAAACAAAAAGTGGGTTTTTTTTTTGGTGTGCAAATCTATCATTAACTAAACATAAACCCAGTGTGTCCATCCACTGTCATTAAATGATTGGGCTAATTCTTGTTTTTTTCTTCAATTTTGTTCAGTTTGTGGCTTATTTTGTTCATGTTACTTATTATTTTGTTGACTTATTATTCATTTTTGTTAATTTTATTAATCACTTTGACTGTTTTTGTTCATTTTGTTGCTTATTTTATTCTTCTTTTACTTCATTTTGGTTAATTTTTTTGCTTATTTTTTCCATGTTATTTAGGATTTGTAAAGTTTTTGTTCACTTTATTATTTAATATTTATAAACCCAGTGTGTCCATCCACTGTCATTGATCCAACTCCACAGGTTTTACTGGTGAATCAATGTTGTAGAAGATGACGGCGTTTCCATGGTAACTACGGAGCCTCTGAACGTCCAAATGGGTCATATCTGATGACCATGAAAAGATGAAGAACTGTATTTTACACCAATTATTGACACAGATTGATAGGATTAGATGGTTTTGGTCACCAGTGGATGTTTAGGATTATTTTTCTTATTAGACAATCCTAATTTGAAGTAGTTTTTCTTTCAGCATTGAAAACTTCAGAAAACCTGACGCCTGTATCTGTTGGAAAAAGGCTCAACAGCGCCCCCTACAAATAAAGCCCAGTACTGTGTTATAGTTTTCAATAAGCTTTACCTGCTATTTCCAGGTTCATGTGCTGGGACAGTTTATTAATTATATGAATAAACTCAAACTAAATTCCTAAATTGACCTAAAGTCTGATCACTGATTTTAATTATTAGAATACATACATGGTATATTTGCAGAACTTATAAGACTATGAGTCCACATGAATGAGTCCTGTGTGCAGTTCCAGACCTGGGCTTCCTGAATGGCTCTTGGTGGGATGAAGATCTGAGGGAAGGCGTACATGGCTCCTTGGACCGGGTTACACTTCATTCCAGGCACCGAGTTCAGGATCTGCTCCGTCAGTCTGGCCTTATGAGCCAGAGAATCCAGGACGGAACTCTTCTCCTGGTCAAGACAAAATGAAACAAAACAAAAATAAAAAATAGAAAATAAAAGTTGTAACGTCACTATCTCCGACCAAATACATTAAATATACAATCAGGTTATCTACAGGTCTGATGAAGCTGAATTTCTGACTTTTTAAGATATCTACCTTGTCATCTTTGGTCAAATTTAAGAGCTTACATTCACATGAATAACAGTCCAACAGGCCTCACAGATATTATGCACCAACATACACTAAAATATATACTGAAATACACCAAAAATATGCTAAGATGCACAAAAAAAATACAATGAAATGTAGTAAAATGTGCAAAAAAATATGCTAAAAGACACAAAAATACTCTACAATGCACTAAAATATAGAAAAAAAAAAAATACTGAAATACGCAAATATACAAAATGCACAAAAATACACAAAAAATAAACGTAAGTATATAAAAAAATGCTAAAATGCACCAAAAAACACAAAAACTATGTAAAAATACACTAACATACATAAATAATATACTGAAGTCTATGAAAAATGCTGAGATGCACAAAAAAACATGTAAAAGAACATTAAACCACAAAAAAATAAACTAAAGTATACAACAAATGCTAAAATACACTAAAATATAAACTATAGTATACAAAGAGCGCAAAAATGCACGAAAATACACAAAAAAATAAACTTAAGTATACAACAAATGCTAAATTACACTAAAATATAATCTATAGTATACAAAGAGCGCAAAAATGCAGTAAAATACACAAAAAATAAACTTAAGTATACAAAAAATGCTAAAATGCACAAAAGAACACAAAAACTGTAAAAATACACTTACACAAAAAATATCCTTAAGTCAATGAAAAATGCTGAGATGCACTAAAATACACTAAAAAAAATACATAAAGCTACACAAAAAATACACTAAATTATACAAAAATGCACAAAAAACATGTAAAAGAACATTAAACCACAAGAAAATACACAAAAAAATAAACTAAAGTATATAACAAATGCTAAAATACACTAAAATATAAACTGTAGTATACAAAGAGTGCAAAAATGCACTAAAATACACACAAAAAAATAAACTTAAGTCTACAAAAAAAAAAACTAAAATGCACAAAAGAACACAAAAACTATGTAAAAGTACATTAACACACAAAAAATATACTTAAGTCTACAAAAAATGCTGAGATGCACTAAAATACACAAAAAAATACATAAAAATACACTAAAAAAAAAAAAAAAAAGATACACTAAAGTATACAAAAAAAGAAGCTAAAATGTACAAAACCATGTAAAAGAACACTAAAATACACAAAAACATACATTAAATTATATGAAGAATGCTCAAATGCACTAAAACACACACAAACTGTGTAAAAGTGGACTAAAGTACTCTCTTAGACGGACCTTGTTGAACTGGCTGTAGGACGGCTCATGCTCTTCGGGGGGGTTGACGATGACGTCCATGGCCGCCTGTCCAGACACGGGGGGGCAGAGACGAACAGACAACAGTTTGACCAGCTGACTGTTCACCTGTGAATCCATGTTCAGAATCTCCATGTATCCTCCACGGAACCCACACCTAAAGGAACCCACACCAACAGGAGTTCATATACATTATCATGTTTTTGTGCTAAGTCAAATGTTAAATGTTAAAATGTGATTAGATCGGATTAGACAAGATGAGACGGGTTTATTTACATTATATAGAGAAACTGGATGGAGAAAATGGAACGTCCAGAGGAAAATAAAATCATACAAAAGAAGAGAATAGATGAAACCCTAATGCAGAGACTAATGTAATGTTTAAAGTGATGAAGAGAAGGAAGAGTCATCCTGAATTTAACACTGAATACAGAGAAATAAGAATGAAAGAAAGGTTCAGTCACAGAAATATGGCAAGTCAAAGGTTTTAACGGATTTACATTCGATTAGGTTAAATCAGATTAGACTTTATTACCTCTGCCAAGGAGGTTATGTTTTTGTCAGTGTCTGTCTGTCTGCCTGTCTGTCTGTCTGTGTGCAAGATAACTCAAACAGTTATGGACGGATTTGGATGAAAATTTCAGGAAATGTTGATACTGGCACAAGGAACAACTGATTAAATTTTGGTGGTGATCACTGGGGGGGGGGGCACTGATCTGCCTTGGTGGAGGTCTGCACTCTCCAAGTGCCTCTAGTTGTTAACTGTAATCTTTGAAATAAAGGTTTATATATATAAAAAAAAAATCCTAACCCCAGGTGAAATGATAATTAGATTTGAATGTTCTAATAAACCTTTAATTTTCTTATTTAATCTAATCGTACTGATGGGCAAATATCATATTCATAAAACAAAGTTCTCCAGATCCCTCCCTAACTTTAACATATTTATTAAAGAATTCAAAATGTATTATAAAACATTAGCCTTAGCAAAATATCACAAATGTGAACGTTCCCTCAACCTGTTTTGCAATTAATTTTTAAAAAAATATTTGCTAACTTTTGTTTATACACTTTTTTGATTACCTGCTTATTGGTTGCATCAATACTTGAATTTATATGATGCTTATTTCTGTTAAATGTTGCATCCTTCTACTTACTGCTTTAGTTATCAATAATGGTTTAATTAAAAAAAAAAAAGTACTTTTCTAGAAAAGAGAGCACAGACCTCCGCCAAGGCAGATCAGTGCCCCCCCACCCCCCCACCAAAATGTAATCATTTGTTCCTTGTGCCAGTATCAACATTTCATGAAATTTTCATCCAAATCCGTCCATAATTTTTTGAGTTATCTTGCACACGGACAGACAGACAGACAGACAGACAGGCAGACAGGCAGACGCCAACAAAAACATAACCTCCTTGGCAGAGGTAATAAAACCCAACAGACTATATACATATTTCCATAAGAGTAGAACACAAACTGAACAGAGCTCCACTAAATATCCACCTTTGGGATAAATGGAAATAAAGTTTATTTGGCATAAATGTTGCTTTTTCTTTATTATTGTCCTTAGTTTTCTAATAAATCTACTGTCATGTGAGTCCATGTGTTACCGATCTGGACCTTTTCTGATCATAGACTGATCCATACATAAGAGGATCGATCAGAAGGATGGACTCTGGTCTATGAAGAACAGGATAAGACTGTGAACCAGACCCTGACGGTATCAGCGGAGGACACTCACTCTCCGGTGTAGCCTTTGGAGGTGGAGTGGAACGAGGCCAGTTCCACGTTGTTGAAATACTCCGGGCCCATCTCATACAGGATCTTCTTAAAGGAGTGGAACTCACAGTCTGAGGAGTAGACGTTGTCCTGGTAGACCTGGAAAACACCACACAGGAAGACAGAAAACTATTAAAAAATACAATATTTAAGTTCCATTTACCATCTTTGTGGTACCACAGGTCCAGTTGTGTTACAATGAGACTACTGGACCAGCATGTCTGAGACACACAGCAGCAGAAACAGGACCTGAGCTTTAAGGAAACCAAATCTATGAGTTTTTACGACGTCTGTGTCAATGTCTTTGGTCAAATTTCAGACCTTCCATTCACAGAAATACTAGTACAATAGGCCTCATAGTTATTATACACCAAAATACACAAACAAATACACTAAAATAGATTTTAAAAAATTACACTAAAATCCACCAAAATATACAAAAGCTATGTAAAAAACCCCACCAAAATACAAATACAAACAAAATGTATAACAAAAAACCCCCACAAATAATACAGTAAAGTATATAAAAAAAGTTAAAATGCACTGAAATACACAAAAACTAAACTAGAATGTACATAACATACACTAAATACATAATTGGGGTATGTCTGAGGAAGGTCTGATGAAGCTGAATTTCTGACTTGGTTATATTTAGACATGGTTACTATACACCAACATGCAGAAAAACACACTATAACACATGAAAAATACATGAAAATGCACTAAAATATACAAAAACTATGCAAAAGTACACTAAAATACATGTGTTGTGTGTGAAGAACTACACAAAAGTGTGCTTTAAAAACTTGTTTTTTATGAGGACTAATGACTAAAAGATTATGCTGAGTAGTATTCATGGTATCAGTGGTGTCAGTATTAGTAGTATTAGCAGTGTTTGTAGTACTGGTAGTATTAGTAGTACTAGTAGTATTAGTAGTACCAGTAGTGTTCGTATTAGTAGTACTCGTAGTATGAGTGGTGTTAGTAGTATTAGTAGTACCAGTAGTGTTCGTATTAGTAGTATTTGTAGTATGAGTAGTGTTAGTAGTATTAGTAGTACCAGTAGTGTTCATATTAGTAGTACTAGTAGTATGAGTAGTGTTAGTAGTATTAGTAGTACCAGTAGTGTTCATATTAGCAGTGTTAGTACTAGTAGTACTAGTAGCATTAGTAGTGTTAGTATTATTAATATTAGTAGTACTAATAGTGTTAGTATTAGTACTAGTAGTGTTAGTAGTACTAGTGGTATTAGTAGTATTATTAGTAGTAGTAAAACTAGTGGCATTGTACTTGTGGTGCCAATGTACAATAGCATGATAAGCAGAAGTTTTCTGCCACCACTATCCTTTTGTAAACTACCATTTAATCATGCATTGTGCAGGTGATTATTTGAGGCAACATGTGAGGCATGAAAGGAAGAGTATGTATTTGTTTGGGCTGTCAGGCATGATTACATTCATACAGCGGTAGTGAACTGCAGCCTTCACATTGTACCATGGGCTGGTAGGAGTAGAAATTTCATGAACGGCAGCGTAACCACCAGTGTTGGGCAAGTTACTTTGAAAAAGTAATTAGTTATAGTTACTAATTACTTTTCAAAAAAAATAATTGAATTAGTAACAGAATTACTCCTTTATAAATGTAATTAGTTACCAGGGAAAGTAATTGTTGCGTTACTTTTTCGAAAAACCTTCAAATGTGTAAAAGGAAACAGATTTTTGAGCGTGTTTGACGGCCCATAGCATAAGTAGAACAGCAGACAGGTACTGAATACCAGGACTGTGGTGAGGCCGGGGTCCACCAGGGCCCGGCTGGGGTCCACCAGGGCCCGGCGTTTCCACCACATGAATGCATATCTGCATTTACAGAAGAAGATGCTCCTCCAGTTAATCCCACATCTCCACTTTTTTCAGTCGCTCCTCCCTGATACAGCGGTAAATGTCTTCAGTCCAGTCAGTCAGACTCACTGATAACTCCTCCCCTAAATTAGCTGTGCATGTAGCTGCGTTCAAGTGGATGAGGTGTGCTGCGGACAACTCAAACTCGTAGATGTCATTAGTTGTTCAGGTGAAGGCAGCTCAGACAACTCGGACTCATGGACACACAAGTGAAGCATGAAGGCAGTGTGGGGAATTTAAATATAAGAACGAATGTAAATGAACGGATCGCAACGAATCGGTTGTTACTGTTCACTTACAAAAGCCATTCAAAAGACTCGAGTCGTCCGCGAACGTCACATCTCTTGTGCCTGGCTGAGCGAGCCAGGACAGATAAAATTGCCCAGCATACCTCACAACATTTGAGTACGGACATAAAACTGTGGCTAGTAGATAGTCAGGTGATGTTTCTATTCATTTGGCAGTGATCGGGCCTGTGAAGGCTGAGGAAAACCCGTACAAACGCCCTCCTGTGCTGCAACATCGAGCGGACACGGACCGACTGGACGGACACAGAACGTGCATTATAGTAGGATTAGTAGTAGTAGTGGTTACCTCATCAGCCATGACAAACAGGTTTTCCTCATAGGCGAAGTGCAGAACCTCCTCTATGCACTTCCTGCTCTGCACCTGACCTGCACAACGGAACGAAGAACTGTTAAAATAATTAAAATAACCCAACAGGAGAGATATAACAGATAATCTAATCTAATCTAATAACTATAATAAATTTGTCCTCATC
This sequence comes from Sphaeramia orbicularis, assembly GCF_902148855.1. Lineage (NCBI taxonomy): Eukaryota > Metazoa > Chordata > Actinopteri > Kurtiformes > Apogonidae > Sphaeramia > Sphaeramia orbicularis. Next base: position 18,667,292 of record NC_043959.1, on the reverse strand, counting down.
TGTCTGATCCAATAGGATCCTGCCCCTTTTTCCATTCCCCTCCATACCCACCCACTCAGATCCCCTGACCCAGTGGTTAACTGGTTAAACTGGTTCAACCATCCTACCTGTGGGGTTTCCAGGGTTGATGATGCATAGGACTCTGGGTTGGCAGTGCTGTTTGGCCTCCAGATAAGCCCTCTGCAGCTCCTCAACATCCAGCGCCCAGCAATTAGCCTCATCCAGATAGTAATTAACCTGCACCGCCTCCAGCTCGGAGATGGCGGCGGAGTAGAGCGGGTACTGAGGGATGGGGATCATCACACCGGTTCTGGAGCTGCCGTGACCTGAGACCAGCAGTTTGAGGATGCTCTGCAGACGACACATGCAGTCAATTAAAACAGACGAGAAACAAGAACAGAATGATTTAATGCATGGTGCAGTTGTGCTGTTGGTGCACTAATGAGACTAGACCATAGTTTTAAAGATAAAATCTGATATATGTGAAGTATGAACAGCAGGAAAAACTAGTTCCAGGTTAAAAACAGCTTCTATAAACCAAAGTGATTGGATTTAGTCTGACCTCCCTTTGCATTTAACATGTCTTTAACCATTTTGTTCGGACAACATGAGATTTATGACAATTGTATGAGGTTAAAAATTGAACAAAAATAAGAAAAATGAGCCACAAACAAAAATAAAAACAAGAAAAAATCATGCAGCAAAAATGAATAGAAAAAAAGAACAAAATACTAAACTAAATTAATAAAATAAGCCAAATAAAAACAAAATGAACAAGTCAATAAAGTTGAATCTAATCTAAAATTAATCACAAAATGAATAAAATAATTGAAAAAAGAACAAACAAAAATAAACCAAATAATCAGATTTATTGCCTATATATATATATATATATATATATATATATATATATATATATATATATATATATACACACACACACACACACACACAGTATACATGTCCGTGTATGCGTTCCCATCAGTGCTCAGTAGTAACTATTTTGATATCTTTAACCCTTTACATGTTATAAACCATCAACATACAGACCATTAGAAGTAATCTTAATACTTCAGATTTAATATTTCAAATATCAAAAGTTGAAAAATCAAAATTTCTCAAAACTGAACAAATTTTGTAGACATTGTCTCACGGAAGATACATATATAATTTCATAATGAGAAGATGTTTGAAGAACATGCTAGTAAAGACGATAACAGACACAGCTCCTTCACATCATCTCAGAACCATCGGTTAGTCAGATAAAAACCACAGATAACCCAGTAGATCCTCCTTAAACTCAGTGCTGGTGTTTCTTCGTTCCTGACTCCTCACTTCTGACCTGCTGTAGTTCTTACCATGATGCCATCGCTGGCCCCGGTGGTGAGGTAGATGTTATTCCAGTCTGAAGGAACGCCCTGGTCTCTACGGGAGATGTAGTCTGCAATGTCCTGACGGATGCATTGCACCCCCTGACTGGCACTGTACGAACCTGGACCACAAAAACACATAAAAAAAATAAGCACAAACAGATACAAAAAAAAGTACAAAAACACATCAACAGATCAAAGAAGTCATTCAATCATGAACACTACGACAATTTTATCCTTGAACATCCTGTTCAACACCAAGCTGATTCTACTACACCTGAATCCAAAGAACATTAAATAGAATCTCCAACTACAAATTCTTAGACTTTGTAAAATTACAGGCCAAAAGGATGATGGGTCTATGTTGGAAAAAGTTGGTTTAAGGCTATGGCCCTGGACAAAATAACATGTATTCAAATTGTATAGTAAAAACAAAACTGTACAAGTGAATATTCAATGTTTAAACTGTACACCACAGTCCAAAAAAATATATAGTTATAAAAAAAGAAAAATCCTTCTGTCATCAGGTATATGTGTTCAGTCAGTGTAGCAGCAGAACCCTATTCTAGTGTTTCATAAATACCACGGATATAAGAACAGACAGGAGGAGAATCAAGTTTATTTGACTCTTCAGGGGTTTTTTCTTTAACTTCAGGGTTATTTTTAACAGAACATATGTTTCTGTGTTTTATTTAATGTCCAGGTCACAGCTCACAGAATCTGATCAGTGATTGGTTGTTGTAGCTGTCAATCATGTATTTGACCTTCCTACCCGTCTGAAAACACCTGTGATTGAACAAAATCAGGGCAAAGATGCAGAGTCTCTTGTCCTCTCAGTTCACTGGGATGACACAACAATTTGGGAATTTTTGCTCAACGACGCTAAAGAACTTTAACTACAAATCTGATATTTTAAACAAGTTACTTATGAGATCTGACATGGGAATGTAGGGGAGGTAGAACGATGGGGTAAGGGGGCGGGAGATTCTAAATTAAACTTCATCCTGCTCCTTTTCAAATGTTTTCCTTTTCTTTTCAATATATAAATCTTTTTGTTGTTTGGTTTTAATGTTATATAAGAAATAGAGCTGGGCAGTGATTAAAATTTTTATTCGCAATTAATCGCGTGGATTTCTGCGATTAATCACAATTAATCGCATAGTTATATGCAGGGGGGGTTGCCAGCATCAACAGCGTGTTTTGCCTTTAAGTGATATTTCAGACTTGAAGTACTCCAGTGATAAAAAATAATTCCACATGTCAGTGCTTCCAAACAACTTTGTCCTTCTCAACCCCACCATCTGAAGACATTTAAAATGAAAATGTTCACGGAAAAGACCGGTACTTTTCTCCATGTTTATGTCCACACCAGTTTATTTCCGGTTGTGAGTGACTGACAGGAGTCTTAAGCCCACTAATAAGTACTAATACCAATAAGCCCAATAATATGTGATGTTCAGTTGTTAAAAGCAAGCAAAGGGGGCCCTCTAGTGGTCGGAATAAATTGCACTAACGTATGTTTTGTCCTTTCGGTGTTCCCGTAGCCAGTTCGGACATAAGAAGGAACTAACAGACACATTTCTTTCACTCTGTTTGTACGGCCCGAAAACGTTTGCCTGTGAGTATTTTATGTTCAGTTGTTGTAAGAATGAATAGTATCAAATATCTCTGATGTGAACCTTTGTTTCTGGATAAAAAAACGTAAATCTTAATCTGTAAATGCTAATCGTTAGCGTGTCTATGGATTTTCCCATTCAAGTTAGCATCGAGCTAGCTATCTTTTTCCCATTCATTTAAATGTATAATGCCATGTAAATGTACTAAGGCAATGAACAGAACTGAGGCATATTTTGTCTGTATGTTGCAGTTTTACAGTGAGTCTCAAGTAAAAGATTTGATCAGAAGTTTTCAGCATCCGGCTTTTCTTGGTAAACCTGTTGTCTATCTGCCGAGCTAATCGCTACACGCACACAAGCAGAGGCAGAAGAACAGGAGTTATAATAAAACGGCATTAACATGGGATAAAAAAAATTGTCGGCATTATTTAATGAATGTGTTAACGTGGTAATAACTCATTAACTTGCCCAGCCCTAATTAGAAATAAACAAACAAACAAAACAGAAACAAAACAAATAAATATTTAAATACTTAAATATAAGAGGTCCCATGCAACAGTAAAAACATTCATAGACTCTAAAACTAAAGGTGAAATAAAATGTGGAATGGAATCAGATGGACTTTCCACATCACATTAAACCCACGAATGATTGACTCCGGTATCAGTGACCGGTTTGGGTTCTAGTGTATGTTCTAGGAGGTAAATGATGGAACAGGAACCGACCCAGACTCTGGCCTCCACAGTCCTGGAGGATCCGCTGAGCTCTCTGTTTGGCGTCATCGGGGAAAACTGGACTGTCCAAGAGTTCAGGGAAACAGCACAGAGCCACCACCTGGGGACAGGACGGAACCAGAACAAGGATCAGAACCACAACCAGAACCAGCACCAAATCCAGATCCAAATAATTTCACTAACTTTTGTTGACATCATCATAAAGAAGCTGTATACCAAGTTTGAAGTCAATCGAAATTGTACTTTCAGAGAAGAAGACGATTTAAATTTTTGTAACAGATGACAGACGATGATAACGATGACAGATGCCACATGACGACAACAGCTTACGACCTGTCGGCCGGTAAGCTAAAAAGATGTGAAAATCATTGTGTTCTCTTTTTATTTTTTACATGACCTCCCAACTTCACTAGAACTGGGGTGACATTTTAACTTTATTTATTTTTGTTATTAAACTTTTCATTAGAATAAAATTGAGTTATACATGCTGCTCTTCAGTGCATGACAGTAAGTCATAACAAAGTACAGGGTGGGGAAGCAAAATTTACAATGAACATTTAGTTGTTTTTTCTCAGCAGGCACTACGTCAATTGTTTTGAAACAAAACATATATTGATGCCATAATCATACCTAACACTATTATCCATACCTTTTCAGAAACTTTTGCCCATATGAGTAATCAGGAAAGCAAACGTCAAAGAGTGTGTGATTTGCTGAATGCACTCGTCACACCAAAGGAGATTTCAAAAATAGTTGGAGTGTCCATAAAGACTGTTTATAATGGAAAGAAGAGAATGACTATGAGCAAAACTATTACGACAAAGTCTGGAAGATACTATTAAAGAAGAATGGGAGAAGTTGTCACCCGAACATTTGAGGAACACTTGCGCAAGTTTCAGGAAGCGTGTGAAGGCAGTTATTGAGAAAGAAGGAGGACACATAGAATAAAAACATTTTCTACTATGTCAATTTTCTTGTGGCAAATAAATTCTCATGACTTTCAATAAACTAATTGGTCATACACTGTCTTTCAATCCCTGCCTCAAAATATTGTAAATTTTGCTTCCCCACCCTGTATATAATGAAAAGAAAGTAGATAAAGAGTTAAAATAAAAATAACATTAATTTTAAAAAAGGAAAAATTATATAAATGTTTAAACATATATACACACATACATACTTATGCACACACATACATACACATCATTAGAAAAGGGCCCACACTTTCTCCCATTATGGTATTCCAATACAGTTTCTGAACTGGTAGGCAACTTAAGAACCCCCCCCCCTCCCAAAAAAAAAAGAAAAAAAAAAAAAAGAAAATGCTAACTAGAAAATAGAGATGAAAAAAAGGTACATATACACGAGTAAATGAAGATAAACACATTTTAACTTTATTTTAACTCTATTTTGTACCCCGCTGCCTTCTAATGAAATTGCTAAACAGCATTTCATTGTTTTTAAACTTGAAAACAATCAATCAGATTCCACATAAAACTCAAATTTCACTTTCACTGGTCTGAATAAAAACGCTCTGACAACGAAGTGTGAGGCAGGTCAAACCAAAGCCTCGTCCACCTCCGCTCATCACTCATCTGTGTAAAATGAACCTCGTCCTACAGTTACATGGTCCTGCTGACAGTAGGTCACATGACCACCTGAGCGCAGGTAAAACGCTCACCTGACGGAGGAAGGTGATTGGCTGCTGACCCATGGCGTGAGCGTCACCGATGTTGGCTTTGATGACCTCAGAGAACGGCTGTTTCACTCCCTGAAGACACAGAAGATGACACCTTAGTGATCCGGAATTTAAAAATACTAATTCTAACACTTTTCAGACACATTTTAATCGACATCACATTCACCCCCATCGGCCACGCTGTTATAGTCAGTGATACCGGGGGGGGGGGGGGGGGGCATAGTGGTACCACAGAGGGAAGAAATATGGGTGCTTCTATGAAACTGGTCCTAAAAACAGGATTCAAACCAGATGTAGACGAATGTTATGAAGCAGGTTTGGAAGCACTTTGGATCTATTTGAAAAATAAATATTTAATGAAATAAAAGAGAAACTATTTTTCAGATAAAACACATTTTTATATTATTTTACATTACATTTAATACAAAAATCTGTATGTAACACAGTCAAAAGGACACGAAAATAACACGCTACTATTTTTTTGAATATCTCTGTATTCTCTCACAGGTACATTTTGGGAATTGAACAAATTATTCAAGGCAGAGTGTTTGACAAAAATGACTGCTCTTGAAAAATCATTTGCGATTTATTTGTGTTTAACTGGGCAGGTTCTGCATGTAACACCAGTGGACATGATGGGTTCCACACCAAACCTGGAATGAGACTGAGAATGATGAAAAACCCACATGTGTGGATTAGAAAAACCACTAGGACTGACACATTTAACACAGTGTCTTTATTTAGAGTCTATAGAAGACCATTTACACACGTTTTCACATCTACTGCACTGACACCTAGGGAGATTTAATGTCCATATTTGGGTCCTATTTTTGGACCCAATATTTTATTATAAATTCATTAATTATGGGATGGCTCAGAGCAGGAGAATAATTTTTTTGCATTTATCTGAGGTCATCATTAGGTCCATCTTGGGGGGAAATATGTCAACATTTACCTTTTATTATTGGGTCTAAAAAGATGGAAAAGTGACAGATACTAAAATAAACCCAGTTTCATAGAAGCACCCATATTTTAAATAATCATCCACTATATTAGCCGAACAAAAATATAATATGAATATAAAATATTAAATGGACAAAAATAAACTTAAATAAGCAACAAAAGAACAAAACAATAAATAAAATTAATAGAAATGGACAAAATAATGGAAAAATGTCAGATTGTCAGATAGATAATTAAACAAATGAATTTAAAAAAATTCCAAATATAAGCAACAAAATAAGTAAAAAAACAAAAACAAAAACAGAATAAAGAACAAAATGAATATAACCATCAAAATGACAAAAAAAAACCCAAACAAAAAACAGCAAAATCTATGAAAAATGAACAAAATGAGACAAAATTAATTGAAACCAAACAATACAGGCAAAAAAAGACAAAAATAAACATAAATGAGAATCACAATGGAGGAGCAGAAGTATTAATGTATATGTTCTCATTACGCACAACTCAAAGGAAGTTTAATTAAAGAACAGAACAAAACAGTTCTTATTCATTCATTCATTCATTCTAACACTGACATTACCATCCTGGATTTCTAAAATATACTTTTTTTAACCAATTATCTGTATTTTTTTTTAAAAATTTTTTATATACAAACAGTTTTAAAAATACACAGACCTGTCACTGAAACCGATTGTCACTTCCCTTTTTACTCTCAGCTCTTATTTTCTAATTGTTTGTGGTTGCTTCCTGTTTGATTTCCACCCACAATAAACAACACAGACGATGAGTTTTGTGTTAGAATACAGAGTAAATAAAAGTCTAAAAGCTGTGTGAGCTGCTACAGAGACACAGAGGAGGTTTCAACATCACATCCCAGGATATTTATGGATGTTTTTGAAATGAAACTGATCCATTTGGCGTCAGTTTGATACTGAACAGGATGAACCAGGATGATGCAACTGTGTCTGAATGTGTCCTCATGGTCATTTCTAAACCATCTGCAGATTCAGGATCAGTTTATTTAGGATCAGAATGGGTTTGAGACACAGACATGCCCAGTGTTTAATGTAAAAAAACACACAAACTAGAATAAGAATGATGCTAATGTTAATAAACAGTCACAGATGTGAGTGCATGTGTCCAGTCTGCGCCTTCAACAGCATCAACACATGAACCATCAACTTCTGCAGCTCTGCAGCAACACAAAGAAACACCTGATGTGGTTGTGTCTCCTGTAGATGTTCCAGCAGGTGTGTGTTTTGTGTGTTTAGTGTGTTTAGTGTGTGTTTAGTGTGTTCTTTGGGATGCTCACCTGCTGCAGCATCCTCTCTATGTCCGCCGCCTTCAGGACGATGGGTCCCCGGACCGCGTACTCCACGGCCTTCACCTGCGGGTTGAGGGTGGCCATGGTCAGGGTCCTCTCCCGCATCCTACCGGGGTCTCCGGGTTCTACCTTGGACACCTCGGCCGTGCTGAACCGCCTGGGTGCGTCCTCCAGGCGGGTAGGCCCGTGCGCCCCGGCGCGGCCCTGCTCCCACAGCCGCGGATAAAAGCACCGGCTCCGGCGCAGGACCAGCGCAGACCTCCGGGACAGACTCATAGTTCCGGCGGCTCGGTTCGACGGTCCACCAACAGGGATCCGGGGCTGTTGTCGGTGGTTTTGGTTCTTTTTTTTCTTTTTAAAATTATTTCAGGAGGGGGTGCTAGGCAGTCCGTGCGTGTGCCGATCGCCGCTGCGCCATCTCCAAAGCCCGCCGGGGGCGCACGGTTATGAGTGTGGAACCGGATCACAACCAGAGGAGGGGGATAATCATGTCCCTGGGGGGTTAACCACCCGGTCCCCCTCCAGGAAACCAGACCCACGAATTAATACCACACCCGAGTAAAAATACACAAATATATTCATCTAATACTGCATTTAGACCCTAGTGGTAAACATATAGAGCTACGTGATTCAGAAAAAAAACGCTGATCAGACAAAAAATAAATGAATAAGTAAATAAATAAAATAAAATAAAATATAGATATATTAAGTCCGTTACAGAATTAGTTTGTTATATGCGGAGAGAATTAATCTTAAGTATTTTATATATGGAGATTAAGCCCCGCCTCTTCCGGTTGTGCCTCGTGGTTTTATTCTGAAAAATAATTGAGACAAAATATGTTTAAATCGTGTGTGGATGGCCCTCCAGGAAACCAGACCCACGAAGTAATATGAGATCCAAGTACAAATACACAAATATATTCATCTAATACTGCATTTAGACCCTAGTGTTAAACAAATAGATCCACGTGATTCAGAAAAAAAACAAAACAAAACAAAACAAACACTGATCAGACAAAATAAATAAATAAAATAGAGATGTATTAAGTCCGTTACAGAATTAGTTTGTTCCACCTCATACTATCCGGAGAAAAACTATTTAGTTAATCATTAGAATTAGAGCGATGAAGCCCCGCCCCTTCCGCTTGTGCCTTATGTGGTTTTATTTTGGAAAAATAATTGAGACAAGAAATGCTTAGATCGTGTGTGGATGGACTTCCAGGAAACCAGACCCACGAAGCAATATCAGATCCAAGTAAAAATACACAAATATATTCATCTAATACTGCATTTAGACCCTAGTGGTAAACAAATAGATCCACGTGATTCAGAGAAAAAAACAAAACAAAACACTGATCAGACAAAATAAATAAATAAATAAATAAAATAGAGATGTATTAAGTCCCTTACAGAATTAGTTTGTTCCACCTCATGCTATCCGGAGAAAAACTATTTAGTTAATCATTAGAATTTTATAGAGAGAGACGAAGCTCCGCCCCTTCCGCTTGTGCCTCGTGGTTTTATTTTGAAAAATAATTGAGATAAAATATGTTTAGATTGTGTGGATGGCCCGACAGGAAACCAGACCCACGAAATAATATCAGATCCAAGTACAAATACACAAATATATTCATCTAATACTGCATTTAGACCCTAGTGTTAAACAAATAGAATCTATTTGTTCAGTGTTTTTTTCTGACTCACGTGGATCTATTTAATAGATCCACGTGAGTCAGAAAAAACACTGATCAGACAAAAAAAAAAGATAAAATAAAGATTTATTAAGTCTGTTACAGAATTAGTTTGTTTCACCTCATACGGATGACGATATTATATGCGGAGAGAATTTATTTAATTAATAATTAGAATTTTATTTTGAGACGAAGCCCCGCCCCTTCCGGTTGTGTCCCATGTGGTTTTATTTTGGAATAATAATTGAGACAAGAAATGTTTAGATCCTGTGTGGATTCTTCCATCATTTCCACATATGATGTCTGTCAGTTTGAAGATAATTTTCCAGGTGAATAAAGGGTGAATTTGTTGTAAAACTGTTGAAGGATCAGACTGAAAATCTATAGACTACACACCTTAAAGTCACAGAGGTGTCGTCATGGTAACAGTCTCTGTCAATGATCTGTTAACTGTCTGAAGATGGAACCATTAAACCAGACAGGAAAACTTTTTTTTTTATTATTATTATTTTTTTTATGTAGATATACTACATAAAAACTGGGTTACTTATTTTTTATGTTTTCATTAACAGTAACATTGGTTACTATGCATTTTTTTTTTGTGCTAGGTCAAATGTTTAATACTAAAATGAATCAATGTGCATTTTTACTCACTTGATAGAAGGGTGTATGTAGTAACTTTCTATTGTTTACAATGTGCTGATTTTAGTGGCTGGGTAATCATAAAAATCAGACAAAAATGAACAACTTTTTAATTCTAACTAAAAACAACAGTGGAAAAATAATTGCTAAAAAAAAAAAAAAGCTTTTATAACATGAAATGTAAAGTGTGCATATGATGCTCACCTGGATACCGGATGGTTAATGATGCTGATAATTTTCATTGGAATCATTTAGATCATCCATTATAAACACAAACTCCTTCTCAGCCGACGTTCGTGAATGAATTGTTTCCGTGGGAGTTTATGGTGTTTTAAGAAAAATGTGAAAAATAATACGAGCATGGTGATGAATGTTCTACAAAAAGTTAAATAGAGAAAAGTTACAAAGGAACAGCCACTACAAAAGCACTGGGTCTTTATGGGTTAAACGATATTCTGTTTCCAATTTAAGCTTTTGGCATCAAAATCTCATAATTTAATGCGACTGAATGTGATATTTACCCTCAGACAAAAAACACAAGTCATTCCACAGCAGCTCAGGTTTATTAAACTGCTTTGTTGAACACGTTCTCATGTGGGTGTGATTCGTCCGTCCACACTAATACACATATTTTAACGTCTCGTTCACATTAACATGTTTCTTGTCACTGAAACAGACTTCTGTAAATATCTTCTGAAAAGTCCCAGTTTGTGTTGGAGTCCATGTGGAGCTGGAACGACATCTGAAACACTGTAGGATGTGGGTATGAGTAGACCATCAGTGCAGACATGGACACACATGTAGGTCAGGGGTGTCAAACATACGGTCCGCGGGCCAAAACCGTCTGCCAAAGGGTCCAATCCGGTCCATGAAATGTAAACACTACACAAGAATTAAACTCATTTTAATTCAGGTTCAACAAACAAACCAATGTGACAATAAGCTATAAATGACAACTCCAAATGTTCTCTTTTTTTTGTTTTAGTGTAAAGAGATGATTAAAATGTTTATGTTTACAAACTATCCTTTTACAAAAAACATGAATAACCTGAACAAACATGAAAAACCTGAAATTTCTTAAGAAAAATAAGCGTAATTGCACCAATATTCTGCCTGTTATTAAATGGTTTGTGTATTTGTAGATCCACTGTGATGTGTAAGTTGTAATAAACATGTATAAATCAGAAGCTCAGACATTGTATTGGTAAAATTCCACTTATTTTCCTTAAGAAATTTCAAGTTGTTCATGTTATTCATAATTTTTTAAAGGAAAATTTGTAGATTTAAACACTGTCATCATGTAATTTTACTTTTTTCACATCAAAACATAGAGAATTGTTTGGATATTTTCATTATCTACAGGTTATTCTGTTATTATTGTACTGGTTCTGATCCACTTTAGATCATACTGGTCTGTATGTGGAACCTGAACTAAACTGACTTTAACAGCCCTGGTGTAGATAATACAACCAATAGAGTTGAACAAAAAAAACAAAACACTTGAAGTTCAGTTTAGTAATGAATGTGCTGCTGCTTCATGACACATTCAAACACCTCCATCTGCTGCATCCAGTATCATGTGAAGATCCACAGCGTCCACGCCATCAAACAAACCTATGTTTCAGTCAGATTTGGTGTTTGTTTCTGTTATACTGTGTACGTAGATATCCGGTACAAGGTCACGTGGACAGACTGAAAAGACGGTAAAAACCCGTTGAGACAAATATGACTATTAGTGTGGATTTGGCCGTGACATAAACAGTCGACCACGTCACGTCACAGGTACAGTTCTGGACATTTCCAACAGTTCATGGAGTTCAAATCCACTGGTGTGTTGATGTTCTCAGTCTGAATCTGATGTGACGTCGGGTCGGAGGCGTCCTGTACATTCACTGATGGAGACGATGCGTTCACAGACAGTTGGGTTTCTTTAGTAACAAACCAACATGTCCAGAAGTCTGTTAGTTCTACTGATGAGGAGCTGAGGGTGCTCGTTCCGTAACCGTCCGTGTACCTCAGGTGAAGCGGACTCGTTTGAAACTGCGCTGATGCGTTTAGTCCTTTTACAAACGTGTCTGTGGAAGGTGAAACCGGCGCCGGGCTGTTGGAAACTCCAGTTGTGCGTCTTTGGTCGTCCTCGCTCCGTCCCATTCGTCTCCTTCTGTAGGTTCTGTGTTCTGGGCTCATTTAGGCTTGTTTTTTTTTTCTATAAGATGAGTCTTTGACCCAGGATCTTACGGTTGATTTCAGCTAAAGCCACAGAGAACACGAAGGCCTTTTCATCAGACAGACTGGCGTAGACGTCCACCTCTTTCTCCTGTTTGTCTGTGAATAAAAAAACAAAATCAATACTTCCACCTGCTTCTACATTCTACTAAAAATGAGACTTTTTATGTAGATTTATTTATTGTACAGGGTTCATACACATTTTTCAAGGTCAAATTCAAGCCTTTTTCAAGCACGTTTAAGGGTCATTTTCAAATTTTTCCAACACAGCATCTTATCATTGGGGTCAAATCCAGATCTACAGGAATACACATACTCACTAGGGATGTAACGATATGAAAATTTCATATCACAGTTATTGCGACCAAAATTATCACGGTTATCATTATTATCGTAGTATTGTTGAAATGTGCTCAAAATGTTCAAAAAGTACTGATACACACACTGAAATAATATAACCAAGTATGAAATAACATGCACAATCTATTTTCTGTTGAAGAAACATTAAAATATTAACATGTAAACATCAAACATACAAATGTGCATTAAAGATGGCACCTTATGGCCATAAGAGATATCTGCACCAGGGGAGGGAATTAGTAGGATTTGATCTATAGCAATGCCATTGTCTATTCTGTTTACCAATCCAATTCCTTATCAATTCTTCAACTGATTCCTGAGTGGTGTTTGAGTGGGAAAAAAAGTAGTTGGAGAGGTGATAGTGGGGCTTGTTTGGCCATTTTCCAGATCAAATCATTCACAGTGTCACACATGTACACTATTGTACACACACAAACAGAAAGTGAAACACAATCATATTTTCCTGAACTGTTTAATGAACAAATGTAAATATGCTGAAAGAATGAGGAATTAAAACATGTTAGGCTGACCTGCTTGTCCAGGAAATAAGCAGTATCACCGTGATTTTCAAGGTGCGGTAATTGAACACGGTTATCATGATAATTTGAATTTAAACAGTAATATTAACTGTCGGAAATTTTACCGTGGTTTATCACTATAACTGTAATCGTTACATCCCTAATACTCAGCATTGTTTTATTTACTTTTTATCACAATCATGTACATGGTATTATGCCATAAACCAACGTTATATCATGACTCACCTCAGTATACATATCACTTTTGATTGGTGTTTTATCTGTACTCATTATAAGCTTTCTGTGTGTGTGGTCACACTGTTAGTAGCCGCCTGTCCAACCTGAATAGATATGTCAAATACCACACACTGAGGGTTAGGGTCAGGGATATGTGAGCTGGAGATCATGGTGTAAACTGACACGCAATCAAATGGCGTTGAATAACATGCGAAAGGTTGAAAATACATAAGTATAACAGAACTGGCGTGACATACAACGTCATTTCATCAGGTCAGTCTCCATAAACGTCTAAAATTATGTTTCATCGTAGCAAAAATTTTAGAAATTAAAAGAGCACATGACGTTTTATTAAAAAATAGGGAACAGCCACTTGGCGATCTTCAGACACACTCGCACCGAGACAAAGATTAAGATGCACATGTCCACCTGAGAACACATGGGAATTTTCTTTTTTGACAAAGTTTTTTTAAAAATGTATCACCTCTCTGTAAGTAGCTTTGGCTTGAGTTCATATTAAAAATCAATAAATAAATCACATCACAGAATTAGAAATGCAAGCATTGAAACTAAAATTCAAGCACTTTTCAGACCTTGAAAACACAACATTGAAATTCAAACATTTTCAAGGATTTCAAGCACTGTATGAACCCTGTATTATAAATCTGTCAAAGAAACAGAAATTAGTGACAGAACATGAATGGAATAATCATGCTTCACCATCATGTGAGTATAATGACCATTTCTTCTCTTTTTTAAGGTTTAGTGTAAAGAAATGATGAAATTATTTACATTTACAAACTATCCTTTTACAAGAAATGTGAATAACCTAAACAAATGTGAATCACCTGAAATTTCTTAAGAAAAATCAGTGTAATTTCACTAATATTCTGCCTGTTATTATATGTTTTGTGTTTTTGTAGATCCACTGAGATCTGTAAGTTGTAATGTACATGTGGACATGATAAGCAAAAACAGAATATAGGGAAAATTGAACTTATTTTTCTGAAGAAATTTCAGGTTGTTCATGTTATTCACATTTTTTTTAAAAGACATCCACCTCTGTCTCTTCTTTCTCTTGTTTCTCTGTCAACAAATTACAAAATCAGTCCGTTCACCTTCACACTTAATAGCGAATTCTAATTTTTCAAGGTGCCCTTGAATGCACCATCACCCTGTGTCTGTGTGTCTGACTCAGACTGAAGGAATCTGAGTGGATATAAAACCTGTTGATTCGCAAAAGTAAAGTCAGAAGAACATGAAATACTTTTAGATTTTACTGAAAACTGTTCCTGCTTTTGCTCAGTTTAATTATTTATGTTTTATTTGATTTTAATTGAATCTTTTTAGTGTTTGTTCGGCTTTTACTACCACTGATGAACCATATATAAGTGTAATATTTGTCTTCTATTTGGTAGATTTTATTGTTGTTTCCAGAATTAACTAGCTTTCTTGTTTTATTGTAAATGGGGTGTTCACCTTATGATGCCTTCATGTGCTATGGGAATTATGGTAAATACTAGTTATGAACTTCAAAATTGCACATGAATGCCCTCCCTCACATCGTATTTTCCACTGAAGAACTGGGAAAAAAGTTTATAAACTATGCTTTTATTAATGTTCTGCTGCTGTTAGCTGATAATTTTACACATTTATATCATACACAACTTGCAATAAATAAATAAATAAATAAATAAAAGTGCCGCATCAGATGAATTAACACGTCCAAAACTCTTTTAACCAAGTAACAGGTCAGGATAAATTTTGTGTCAGTCATTTTTCATTTTCCTTCGGCAACAAAAGCACTTGACTACAACGCACTTGTAATTTTGAATTCACAAGGGGAAAGGTTCGTCTTCCCGATAGCACCTGAAGGCAGCATTAAATGAAGGTTATACTATTTAGTCTGATACCCATATGAAACTATTGATGGAGAACTCCTTCCACATGAGCCAAATGGACCCTGTTGTACCTTTGTCGTCCTCCTGTTTCTTCATCCCCACTGTTTTGGGTCGTCCTCGTCCTCGTCGGGCGGGATCTGATTGGCTGTTGGCCCGAGACCGTCTCCTGTTCTCCATGTCATTGGGTAAAGGCGAGTCGATCCGGTCTCTGCGGATTCGCTCCGTCCTCCTTCGCTTTGATTCCAGTTTTTCTGAGTCAGAAAACGTCAAATACATCGGAACACGTATTAAGAGGTTTTATAAACGTCTCAGATCAGTTTTATGATTTAATTAAGAGACGCTGCAGTGCTTCATGATCACTGTTTTTATAGATACAATACTTTAAGACAGTCACACAGCCGTATATTGGACATGACTGGACATGGTTTAACAGGAGCATTAACCCTTAAAGACCCACAGTTATTTTGTCACAACTTCAAAATGATTTTTTTTTCTTTCCCATGTGATTTTTCACAATTTATTATAATATTATCCTCTGTATTTTGCATTTTTTCAGTGTAAATCATGTATTTTCCTATATTTTATTCACTGTCTATGTAGATGTTCATTAAAGCTCAGTGTAAATTCAAAGGTTATTTTATCAAAACTGAGAAAACTGAAGAAAAAGTGACTTTTACTGTAAAATATATCATTAACTGAACATAAACCAAGCATCTACATCCTTGTTTTGTATTCATATTTATATTATCTTGTATATATAGTGTCTGTTTTATTTATTCCTGCATCAAAGTCTTATTTTCTTTTTTTGAACTTAGTTTTTATTAGATTTTCTTTTTTTATCAGTACAATACAATGTATAGATTTACATACAGTTCAGTTAATTTCTTTCCTTTTTTCTCAGCTGTATGTGTATTCTTACAAACTTCCATAGGCAACATAAGATGGAAATTAAACAATACAACAACAATCACTGCAAACAAATAATGTCCACTTCCAAAAATAAGGTTGTTAGTATAAACCTTAGTCAGAAGCTGGATGACATCACCTTAACATGGGGTATCAAAATCTCATTTTGATGTTAATCTGAATGACAAATCACATCTGTCTATGTCTAAAGAAACACTAACCTGCCTTCATGCATCAGATGTACTATAGAAATGCACTTGCATTGCCTTACTGTTCTATTTTCTTGCTGAAAACTGAGCTAAATAAATTACATGTGAACTAGAGACTTTGCAATTTCTGAAGAGCTCTCGTCTCAGATTTGTGTACGTTTGGTCTGGGACTGTTTCCACCTGCAGAAATGAGTTTGAGTTGGAACTTAATTTCACCAACAACTATTAACATAAATGCATGTTCTTGTTTTTTTTTAAAACGTATTTTACTTGAATAAATGTGCACCATAGTTTACATCTTTTGAACAATCAGAACTCAGGTGTAATGCAAATAAATGGCAATGTCGCAGCCAGTAAAGTAGAAATCAATAGAAATACTTAGTTTTAAATCTATCCATCCCAAAAAAAGAAAAGAAAACAGACAATGAGAATTACATTTAAAAACAGCAGCCTAACTTTTATTCACAGACATAAAATATTATTTTGTCCTACCAAAATGGTTGATTACCGGGGCCTAAATATCACTAAACTGATCAAATTTGTAATTTTCTCCATTAGGTAGTCTATATATTTTTCAAACCCTCCTGCCATTGCTCCAGTGAAGGGGGAGGACTTTGAGCCATGACTTGGTTATCATTTTTCTTGCCACTAATCATAGAATTTGTATTAATTTGACATCCTTTTACATAGACCTTCCCCCAGGGGTAGCCCTATTATACAATTAACAAACTCTAATGGAAAGTTATGTTTTAGCATGGTTGTATCTCCCCCAGAACCCCCTGCCAAAGTGGTCTGAGGACGGACCAGTCCCATAGACTATGTGTATGATCCCCAATATAGTGACAGTTTCTCTGACACAGATTTGAATTGTTTTTTTCCAAAGTTAAATGTGATCGAGGGAATCCTACAGGATCTCACCCTAACCTTCCAGCTGAATTCTTTCCACATGGGTCTCTTTGCGGTTTTATGACTTATAAATGCATTTTCTAAACGACTCTCAGTGTTTCTTGGACGTTCAGTACAAACATCAGAGTCATTCAGTAAAAATGCAGACAAAAACACACATATTAATGACACTATTCTGCACAATAACAGACAGACAGTTCCTGGTTGAGTAGAAGTGGAAACATGTGGGCAGCGTACGTTCAATAATAAAACCTGCACCTGAATAACTGCCTCTGCTCATCACACATTAAACACCGGCTCAAATCACAGTTTAACACATTATTCCAACGTGTGCGGAGCTTTACCTGCTATGGCTGAGGGGGAGCGCTCATTTAACTTGGCATTGAGGAGTTTTCTGCTTATAAACACAAAACCACATGGACAGGACTTACACGCAACAGGAATCTGGAAAATAAGCAAAGAAACAATAGATTACAGTTAATTATGAGGCTTCTGTGACATAGAAATATCTGTAACATTGACTAAAAATAATTATTATAACTGCACTTGCGTTGTATTCCAAATACTGGATGGTCCGATCAAGCAAAAGTGAACATCAACATGAAAAAATAAAATTGCACACATCATTTATCAATTGGCCTCATTGTTTAGCCACAGATGTCTATTTTATGGAACTGTTCTCCTTTAAAAAAAAAAACACTTGTAGAAAAAAGTTACAATTGATTTTAACAATTGTACTTTTTACACCATAGCCATAGCTTGAATTTGACGCTAAAAATTATTTCTAAAAATGTGAAAATGTATTCAATCTGTTGATTATATAGATGATTGTTAAATTTCAAGAATTAGATTTTCATTATATTGTAAATATTATTGATATTTATGAGTTTGAACATTTGTGAGTTGCTTAAAAGGCCCTGTCCACACGTTACCACAAAAATACCCATTTTTAAATCTTCAATTTCC
Organism: Sphaeramia orbicularis; assembly: GCF_902148855.1. Taxonomy (NCBI): domain Eukaryota; kingdom Metazoa; phylum Chordata; class Actinopteri; order Kurtiformes; family Apogonidae; genus Sphaeramia; species Sphaeramia orbicularis. The sequence continues at coordinate 18,649,021 of NC_043959.1, read as the reverse complement.
TTATAATTCAGATATTTGAGTGAAACTTTCAGAAAGAAATGATCTTTGGATATATTTTGGGTGATGCATACAATGGCAAAGAGTTGTCCACGTGTTACTATGGCAACCTGTCCACATGTTACCACATTCTCATGTCAATAAAACAGAGACTTTTCAATATTTTACTCCAAAATTTATTTTCAGCATAGTTGAACATAATATCTTAAAGGTTTTGTCCTACTTAATATTAATTTCTGTTGAGAACCGCATGTTTTGAATGTTCGCGTAAAGCTTAAAAAATTGATATGTTTAAAGTCCACATATTAACAAGCAGTAATTTGACATTTTTAACCTAAAATTTTATCTCCCCAAATTTTGCTCTACATAATGTTAAAGTGCTTCTAAATATCTACTCAAATATGTCTAATACATGCATATAAGTTACTCTGATTACACGACAGAGACTGGTGAAACCCTGGAGTAAAAGATAAAGCAAGAAATTTTAACCTAATTGTTATTGAACAATCTGAGAAATACAGAAAATAGATGTCTGTTGTCTTAAAAAGTGAGAAATAAGAGAATGATCCATGGAATTAAATCAAATCCTGCAAGATGACACTGAAAAACAAAAGATTTCAGAAGTGAGAGAAAACCAGCCTCCTCAGTCAAAGACACGTCAGATTTACTCAATATGACAAGTCCTGACACGATTTACAGTAGCTTCCAAAACTGCGTACACCCCTTGCATTTTTAATATAGTTTCCTGTTACAAGTCTCTGCATTAGAGCCACTGATCTGAAAAACAGTAATGTGTTGGTTTTCACAGTAGAAATGAACATACATATTTATTTCTCATTCTCTTTTCTTTACACACAACTAAAAAATACAGGAAATATGGGTCCAGCCTTAAAATAATAACTGAAACTGAAAATAAAAACTGAACTGAATGTGTTGTAAAGGTTAATGTCACTATTTATTGTGACCTCTGACCCCATGATAAGAAGCACAACAATTTAAAACATCTGACATGTGTTGAATCAAACCGTATTATTTGGTTTGTTTTTGTTCAGTTTGCTGATTAGTTTGCTCATTGTGTTGATTATGTTGTTAACTTTGTTAATTATTTTATTATGCAAATTTTTGATCATTTTGTTCATTTTTTTTCACTTTCTTCATTTTTTTCATTGATTTGTTTGTTATTTAGTTCATTTTTGTTCCATTTGTTGATTTTTTTATTTGATTTGTTGATTGTTTTGTCCATTTTTTTCCCAGTTAATCTTTGTTTCATTTCATGTTGATTATTTTGGTCCATTTGTTACTGGCATCAGAAAATTAATCCTATAAATCTTATATTGTCTGAACAAAAAGGTTAAAGGCATGTTACGTACAAAGGGTAGTCACACTAAATACAACCACTATGGTTTATAGGAGGTGTTTTTTTCCATTAAACTTTATTTTTTCCTGCTGTTCATACTTCACGTACACTAGATTGGATCTAAATACAGAGACAAATGTATATGTGTGGACATTAGAACTTAAAAAAACTACAAATTATTGCTTAATTCTTGTGGTTTCCTGTTTTTATTTTTATTGTACAATTTGAGATTGTATAAATGTAAAGTTTTTCATAAGTTAAATGTATTATTACTGAACCTGATGTTGTACCAGGACTTTTCCACAGTACTGCAGCTGGACTGAGTTAAACCAACTGTTATAACACAGACATTTCAACTTTCACATAAAACACTGACATCAGTGCAAATTTCAGAGAGTTTTAGATGATTACAAAAGTGAAAATCACCTAAATTTATTTATTACTTTTTTTTATGCAGAAAAGGATAACAACTAGTAGTTAGTGATTTGAATCTACCATATGTTAATACTTCATGTGAACAATCCAAATAGTAAAACTCTGACTCATATGGGATGTTTTCCAAGTAAGGGGAGTCTTATCCTGCTGTTGTAAAATCTGGGGAAAAATATGACACAATCTCAGCCCAAATATGAACAATCTCTGGTTTATTTAATCCTTCTTATGCCTAGTTTTTATGTCTAAATTAGAGGCAATAACCAATTAAACATGTACTTTAATGGGTTTTACATTAAATTCTGCCTACTTTTGTAGCTTAAATAGTTTAAATTCAGTGATAACTTTGATTTGACACCATGGTTAAAGTAGTAATCTACATAATATGATTTAGGTGCATGTTTAATCATGCAATACTGACATATAAAGAGTAAATATGAATAAAGGTGTCAGAGTTTATTGTGTGAATAATAGGAGATCAGTGCCAACATTAGCTAGCTAACTTCTGCCCCTGATCTCCATTCCAATTTCAAGGTCTGACAACTTCTCTATGCGTGTTAATATTACAGACAACAAAGTACATGATCAGAAATAAACCCCCAAACAGCTGAATAGACGGACTCACCTGTTGGTCGCATTCGGGACACGATTTCGTGGCCATTTTGACTTTCTTTGTTTTATTTGCCGACATAACGTTAATCTCTTTCTTCCAACGACAGGTCCAAAGCTAATACTCGTTTCCAAAATACATGGGCGGCACGTCGGGTGATTTACTCCGACATACGGCGACTCGTAGATGAAACATGCACAGATAATCCAGATATTATTGATTAAAATGTATAAAAACACAGACTTTATGAGAAATTTTCACGCTACTTCTTCACCTAATAATGCTATGTTACACGCATGCGCAAACGAAGCCGCTGGGGTGACGCGTTCAACGTCTATAGTTAAATGACGAATACTTAAAAAAGCTTTTTTTCCCCCTTTTTTCTTTTCTTTTCTTTTCTTTTTTTTTTTTTTTTACAGCATTCAGTGTATAATTACAAGGAAAACCACAAACAGACGACTTAGACGGGGTGAATTTATATCCCTGTAGATATTGTGGAGAAGAGAAAAATTGGTGAAAGTTGTGGGAACGAAACAGATACTACAAACTGAAGGAGGCGTTCACGTGTTGTATGAACTGCATGAATACAGCTATTGTTATTTAAGGCTTTATTACGTTATTTAATACTTTATTATTAAGTTATTTAATACTTTAATAACAAAAATAAAAATAATTTATATGGTAAGATATGGTTTAGTCATTTTCATAAATACAATTTAATTCTTAAAATAAAAGTTCTTAAAATGTATATGCTTAAAAAAATTTTAATTACTCATTTTAAAACATTCAGGTTTTCAATAATTAGCCTGATTTCTTTCTATTGATTACCTTCATCTCTGGGTTGCCTGCGAATACATTTATATTAATTCTTCAGCATGTGCTAATCCAAAATGAACTAATTAACTGAATGCATTCAACAGACATCAGCTCTCACATGAAAACACCAAAATGATTTGTTAATAACTTCAATTTTATTTCAGTAAATGACATTGATAATTGCTATTTAGTATTTCTTTTAAATCTGATTTACAAGCCCGTTTACACACAGATTCATAAAGGGAGCATTAATGCAAATACTGCCACAAAGAAATGAATAACTAGTCCTAAACTAGCGCCCCCCTACCCTCCCCGAAAAGAGACACAGATACCGCGCAGTAAATTACATTAAACAATACAAGCCTGACGTTGCAGTTGGTGGGATCCATTTACATTAGATATCTGAAATACAGGCACACTGAAGCGTAAAGCGTACAAACACACGGTGCAGGGATTCTGTATGTGTCAATTATCCAGGGAAAAAGGCAAAAATAAACAGAATCAGAGCGACCAAAAGACAAATGTGATGTTAAATTAGAAGAAACACTGCTTAGGATCTTTCTAGGGATACAAAAATCCGCCCACATACCCCTCCGTTACAGAAAACAATGGCCAAATAGTGACGTTGTAAAATATCTATAACTTAAATAAATGCGAACAGTGTAGTTTGAGTCATTGCTGCATATGTTCTTATTGAAACATACGTAGAAAGAACATCAGTCTTGTATTTATCGACCGTTCAGGGATGGAATCGGGCATCTATACACGTAGATCAGGGCTGTCAAAACTTATTTTAGTTCAGGTTCCACATTCAACCCAATATGATCTCAAATAAGTACAATAATAATAATAATAATGATAATAACCTATAAATAATGACAACTCCAAACATTTCTCTATGTTTTAGCGTGAAAAAAGTACAATTACATGACGAAAATGTTAACATCTACAAACTATGTTTTTAAAAAAATGAATAATAGAAACAACCGGAAATTTCATAAGAAAAACAAGTGCAATTTTAACAATATTCTGCCTCAGTTTATCATTTATACATGTGCATTATAACTTTAAGATCACAGCGGATCTACAAATACACAAAACATGTACTAACAGGCAGAATATTGGTACAATTCCACTTATTTTTCTTTTAATTTCAGCTTGTTCACATTATTTATAAAAAGATAGTTTGTACATCAAATTATTTTCATAATTTTTTTCAAACTAAAACAAAAAAAAAGGAGAAAAATTCTAAGTTGTCATTATTTACAGGTTATTATCACATTTATTAACATACATCCTTGACTGTTAATACCTTTAGTGTAATTTCTCTATTTCATGGGCTGGATTGGAACCTGTTGGCAGCCAGTTTTAGCCCACGGGCCACGTGTTTGACACCCTTGACGTAGATTCCCTGACCTTTGCACACTGAGCGAATACAGTAACTTGAAGAATGTGCACATTAAAGGGGTGAGATTGAGCGCATATACACCTACCGAACAAAAAAACGAATACATGTAGGTTAAAGACAAATGAGTCAAGTACATATTCATAAAGGAATGGTGTCACAAGTGCCAGTTACAGAAGTGCAGTTCTACACCTGGTTCTGATGATGCCAGTGAAGGTCGGTTAGGAGGATATTGATGCCGAAAATGAATTTAAAAAAAAAAAAAAAAAAAAAAATGGAGTTCTTTTAGCTCTTGACAAAAATAATCATCAACACATGTTTGTATTCCTGACCTAGCGGATGTCATTTTGTGTTTGTCGTTATATTTTCATAAACTCGTGAAACATTTACGTATGCAGATCACATCCAACTGGAACGTGTTTCCTTCTTAAAGGACGAGGCCCTCGTACGCCGGGCCCTCGGATTCGGGGGATTCTCTCTGCAGGCGGAGGTGCTCCAGGGTGTTGTGGAAATGTTTGTTGATTTGCTCCGTTTCTTCACTGGCCTCCAGACTGGGAAGATCCTCCCTGATCTTTTGGATGAGTTGGTTTAACACCTGGACGGTCACCTGAACGGGAAAATAAACACAGACAGTGTTGGATTTGGTCTCCATTACTGACATTAAGACAAAAGGAATAAACGATCAACTAAAGGAAACTTCACTACTGGCTACTGTGGTTTTACTGTGGGGCCAAAACACAGTAATGTCCTGTAATGTAATGTAAACTATCAGCATGTGAACATTATAAGACACAGTGCTTTCAATTTGAGTTTATTTTATCCACCTTTTAGTTTAGTTTTTCCAGGTTTTAGTCTGTTTTAACCATCTTGTAGTTTAGCTTTACTGTCTTTTATACATATTTTACCCACTTCTAGTCTCTTAAAACCATCTCTTAGTCTAGTTTAACCATCCTTTAGTTGGATTTAGCATCTTTTACCTTGGTTTTATTGTCGTTAAGTAAATTTTTTCCACCTTTAGTTTTACTGTCTTTTGTAGAGGTTTTACCAATGACCTTTACACTTTATTCTGACTGTCTGCAAATACATAGCGGTGATGCACTGGTGGTTTTGATCCTAAACTTGTTCTGGTACTCCTGCCGGTCAGAGTTAGGAGCATCAGTACGACACACAACCACTTTAACTCAGATGATCCTGCAGTCATCAGGGTTATTCATATCCATTGTCTAATCAACAGTATTGTCTTTTAAGTAGTAATGTTTATTTTAGTCTTTGACACGTAGGCACAAATGTCATTTTGTACGATATTGTAGTGTATTGAACTGTACTGTTTTGGAATATATTACACTGTTTTGCTTTGTACTGCACTTATTCCACTGTATCACTTTGTATTGCACAGATCACTGTTATTTATTTATTAAGTGGGGACAGCGGATGAAAATTAGCACTGACGCTAACTCCGGCATAGTTACATGTTTATACTGAAATGGAATGTGCAAATGTGTTCATTAATGTGCACTGTCCCATCTAAATAAAGATATATAATAATAATGATAATAATGATAAAATGACAGTAACACTATTTCTCAACCTTTTTTTAAAATAGTACATCTGTGGTGAAGCCCAGCGGGTTCATTATTCACTAAATTTGCCATAAATGTTACCCAACGGCAATCTTGTTCTTCATATCCTCACTAGCATGACAGCACAGTGAAGAGGTTCTACTGATCTGAAGGGAATAGTTTCAGTTCCCTGCGTCGTTTATTATGTTGAAAAACTGACATGAAAAGCATTAAGACAAACTCGCCTGTTACAGGGTGAAAAGAGATGATCATCTCTTTTTCATGTGTTTACCAAAGAGTTTACTGCTAACTACAGGTATAAAAATAGCTTTTAAGGGTCGTTTAAAGCAAAAAGAGGAACAGTTTTCTGGTTTCATACCGCGTCGTTTTCTCGCTCATAGAAGCAGACGTATCTGTTGAGGATTTCGATGAACAGCTGGACTTGCAGTGATGGGTCCATGCACTGGTTGGCGATCTTCAGTGCCTTCTTCAGACACTCCATCACCCTCTTCCCGTCACGGATCTAAAAAGACAACGTTAATGAGTTAGATGTGGAAATATTAGTGAATGTACTGGAGCAGAAATGAGAGAAAAATATGAATCAGAATATTTGATTAACCCCATGGGAAACTATTGTGTGTTACAGTCGCTCCATTCAAGTAGAAGAAAAAGTAGCAGGAAAGAAATTATCATGACAAGATTTTAAAAAATAATAATAAATTTAAAAAATAAATAAATAAAAATAAAAATAAATATACAGGGTGTCCCATAAGTCTCCACACATAGGAAAAATAAACGTTTCTTGACATAAACCATTTTTATTTATATAATATGCTCTATATGACTGCCATTTTGTCAGGAACACATTTCAATGCGTGTCCTCCACTGCTGAAGAACTATAAAGAAGAAATATAAAGAAATACATGTTAGAACCATATGTATTATGTCTCCTATGTATGGAGACTTATGGGACACCCTGTATATATATGTAAATATACATATTAAAACTCTATAAAACACAGAACAGCAATTTGTACAATATGTACTTGACAATATATGATCAATATGATAATTAAAAGAAATATACATAAATAAGTGTTGTGCTATTAAAATTATGTGGTTACTATGTGAATATGTTACTGGGCCTGGAACTGTAAATACATTTAGTTGTTTATATTGTGATTGAAGTGTTTATTTATTTTCTTTCCTTAAATGTACCAGAATGCGCTGTCTTGTTGTGTGCGTTTTGTTTGTAGTATCATTTTTTTTTCCTATGGGTTCTGTTTGTTTATCATGTCCAGTGTCAATCTGTGTATTATGAACACATTACTTGAAATTATAGGTGTTACATTTGTTAAATGTTGTAAAGTTCTATAAATAAAGTTTAAAAAAATAAAATTATGTGGTTAAATAGTAGAATATAGAACAGTAGAACAAACAGCATAATTGCTACCACTGTTAATGCTTACAGTTTATTGTAATTATTTATTACCAATGTGACATTTGCTGTTCATGCTTGTTTTTCTATGCATTTTTGCTGCTCATACTGTGTTTTTATCCTCTTTATTTGCTAAATGTGACGTGTGTGACAATTCTGCCACAAACTGAATCCCCCTTTAATGGAAAATTAATAAAATGAAGTGAAGTGATATCTAGAAACATTACTGGGCAAATATCATACATTGATCTTTTTGCAGGACGATATGTGATTTAAGGTTCCCACCATTTTTTTCCTCCACATTATTATTGTATTTAATAGCAAATCACATTATTTGCACATATACAGGGTGGGGAAGCAAAATTTACAATGAACATTTAGTTGTTTTTTCTCAGCAGGCACTACGTCAGTTGTTTTGAAACCAAACATATATTGATGTCATAATCATACCTAACACTATTATCCATACCTTTTCAGAAACTTTTGCCCATATGAGTAATCAGGAAAGCAAACGTCAAAGAGTGTGTGATTTGCTGAATGCACTCGTCACACCAAAGGAGATTTCAAAAATAGTTGGAGTGTCCATAAAGACTGTTTATAATGTAAAGAAGAGAATGACTATGAGCAAAACTATACGAGAAAGTCTGGAAGATACTATTAAAGAAGAATGGGAGAAGTTGTCACCCCAATATCTGAGGAACACTTGCGCAAGTTTCAGGAAGCGTGTGAAGGCAGTTATTGAGAAAGAAGGAGGACACATAGAATAAAAACATTTTCTATTATGTAAATTTTCTTGTGGCACATAAATTCTCATGACTTTCAATAAACTAGTTGGTCATACACTGTCTTTCAATCCCCGCCTCAAAATATTGTAAATTTTGCTTCCCCACCCTGTATAACTCACACAATTCAATTTTATTCACATAGTACAAATTTGATTCTCCTCAAAAGTTGGTCTGATTATTATTTATTATTATTAACCTTATTTGACCAGGAAAAAAGACTCGTTGAGATTAAAAATCTCTTTTGCATGAGTGTCCTGGCCAAGACAGCAGCAGCATAAGTTACAGACAATATGATTTCATCCACACATCCACATTAAAAATGTCTAAAACACTAAACACATGCATGACTGCTGAGGCTGTTAAATCCTTATAACACCCTCCTCACAACCCTCCTTCAGTGTTTGAATCCCTGAAGACAAACCCCGCTCCTACTCACCTCTTCCCCGTTTTTGTCGGTGCTGCGTCCTGACCAGAACAGATGGGCGCAGATGCTGACGGCCCTGCACTGGTCAGGTTTCTTCAGCAGTTTGGAGGCGGCGAGGGCGCACTGGGTCCTCAGAGGCTCGTGGTTCTCCTCGCTAAAACATCGCATTCGCTCGAAGGTACCGATGATCAGTGTGATGGCTGCTAGCTGAGCTTTGGAGTCGCTGATCTCATCCTCGTACAGAGAAAACGCCTGGTGGTGAGGGAAAAGAAACGGACAAGGATGATGGATGAGAAGGAGCAATAAACATCCAAAATTCATGTGTATTCTTTGGGCAAAATGCTTTTATACATATGTTGAAATTAGAAGGAGCACCTCTGAGCTGATAAATGTATATATCCTACAGAGTTGTATTATTTACTTCTACGACTGTTTAATTCTACTGTATAAGCACATAATTTTAAAAACACAACAATATTTTTGCATACTTATTTACATATATTTCTTTTAATTATCATACTGTCTAGTACATATTGTACAAACTACTCTTCTAACTGTGTTTTGTTTTTAATATGCATATTTGGGATATTAAATTCCATTAGATTAGACAGAACTTTGTTGATCCTTCCGGCAGAACCCTTGAGGTTCAAATAGCAGCACATACACCACATATACACACAAGAAATACCACAAGAAAATCGAAAAACAGTAATTATAAAAAAACAGGATGGAAAAATTGCAATTGCGCATTGGAAAGTAACAGTAGAAACAACAAGTAGCAAAGTAGCAATAATATATATATGTGTGTGTGTGTGTGTGTAATGATTAGATATATTTTTTCTTTTTGTATTAATAATTTCTTTCCTACTACTTTTTGCTCTAGTTGAATGGAGCAACTTTAACACACATCCCCTGGGATTAATAAAGTATTCTGATTACTATTATTCTGATTTTGCATTGTCTTTATACATGCACTTTTTTTTCTTGCACTTTGTTCTGTTGCTGTCTTGACTAGTGAATTTCCCCATTGTTGGATCACTAAAGTCTCATCTGTTCTATGGAATCAGGATCATGCTCCTTCACTGGGCTGATAATTCTATTAAACATTTTACCTGTGACATGAATTCATATGCTACTGTCTCGTGGTTCTCGAAGCCAATCTCTCCTGCAGCCAGCGCCCCCTGCAGGAAGAGTCGAAGAGGCAGCTCTGCCAGTTCGGCCTTGATCAGAGCACTGATAGTCTGGTGGGCGAAGGAGAAGATCTTCTGACATTTCTTCTCCCACTTGTCGTCCTAATGGGAAACAACTGTGATCAGTGACGCATTTAATAACAGACGAATTATACAAACACAATGCAAATGTATTCAGAAATAAAACACGGTGTCGAACCGTCGAGGAGTTCTCCTTGTATCTGAATGCGAGCTGATAGGCAGCGAAGACCAGAGGAGGGAGTGTGTATCGAATTCGTTGGTTTCCACCTGCACCGAAGTGTTTCCGGGCCGTATTCAAAATCTGACGGAAAAAACACAACATGTAAGTGAACAAGATAAACAGCAAAGACCTGAAATACGTCACGGTTTAGGAGGAAAAGGTACAGTTTTATACAGAACATCCACCAATATGTCTGTATGAGTAGTGTAACCAGCTCAAATAAATGATAAACACTGAGTCTAACATGTTAAAACACAGTTAGTAGAATTAAACCTATAAGGACTCCCATTGTAACAAGTGCCCTAGATTTCTTTACATTTTTGCAACAAAAGTGCCACAAAATGTCTTTTTGCCAATTCCTTCACGTTTTTGCAAGATCTTAACTTTCAATATCTGGCCGTTAATTATAATTATATGTAATAAATACTTAAAACAGCGTGTTATAGCACAAAAATAAAAAAAGCAGATGCTAATTTTTATCGTATTTATTATGAAAAACAACTGTAGATGTTCATAACGAAACTTTGAGCTTTAAGAAACAAACTTTCAACTATTTTACGTGTTCAAACATTTTACTTTGACTACATCATTCTGTGTCCACGTTCTTCTTATTTTTAGTTCTTTCTAGTCATTTCTATTCTGTGATAGTCTGTGTTCACCTTCTGTCTAGTTGTAGACAGAGCCCCTCATTTCACTGACAAAAACATTCATCATTTGATTCAAATACATAAACTGCATGTGTGTATGCACTAGATAGATCTGCAAATAGATTTACATTGAAAGATACATTTATATAATATTTACAGCTAAAATACAACTATCAATGAACTCTAAAAAACACAAAAATACAAATAAAAACAGTGGAAAAAAAAAACAGCTAAACTTGACAAAAACATGGCACTAGTAGAACACTCCAAAACAGCACTATCAATATTATATATGATTATTTACAAGAATTCACCACTAAATCCTCACTAAAATGCTGCTAAAAGTTATAAAAATCTTGCCTCTCTCTCTCTCACCGACTGCACTCTGCTGCTCTCTGCTCCACCCACTTCCACCCCTCCCCTCAGCCAATGCAGGCCTCTACACTATTGTGTCATATAGTAATAGTGGTAATGTGAATGTCCCGTAAACACCCACCAGGTACTGCTGGTCGGGGTCTTCAGAGTGAAGCAGGTGGATGAATCGTCCTACGAGGCTCTGCTCCTCAGCAAAGTCCTCCGGATCTGGATCATCTGACGGTTGGTCTGGCTGGTCCTGGATCAGCGTGGACACCAGGTTCAAGATGGCATCCACCTACACACACAGTGGAAGAGGAGGCTTTAGTTTGTATTCGGCGCGTTTTGACTCCTAATATGAACTAATGAGACGTTACGTATATTATTTTAACATCATAAAGGTCCGAGCTGTGGATCCGACCTGCTCCTGGGCCACGATGGTGGTGTTGTAGTCCAGGGTGTTGCTCAACACATAGCAGCTCATGCTCTTGCGTGACTCGTAGTCGAAGTATTCAAAGAGTGGAGGGAAATGCTTGAGCTGCTGTACAGTGAGGATGTTGTTGTAGGTGTCCACCGGGATCTTCAACAGTCTGGTGAGTTCCTTGGACACCGCGCTGCTAGTGGCTATGCTGTACAAAGGAGAAGAACGGTTAAAGGGTTAAATAAGAGCGATACAGGAAACGACGTCCACTGTCTGTCTTTAAAGGAGCCATCTGTAATACTTCCAATTTAAAATATTCACAAGTGACTGGAAGTTATCATTAGTGTGTAGCTTTTTCCTGCTGGTCAGGGTTTAGTTTTAAATATATGTACCTGTTTTATTGATCTGAAACAGTTGGATAATATTCTTCAGCACATCTGTCATGTTCAACCTCTGACAGAAAATAAATCGTATTTAAATCAAAGATAACCTTCTGATGTCTTCACAACTAACTTATGAGTAAGGGAAAATTAAAGCTTGATGAAAATAGTGATTTAATTTATATCGTGATACATATTGATATCGTCTGATATGAAAAAAATTATCATGATATGATTTTTTCCATATTGCCCAGCTCTATTAGTTTGTTGGATTTTGTTTTTATTGTAGGGAGTGATATTTTTGATTGATTGATCATTTATTTTGAACATGTGAAAGTGGAAAGAAAAAAAAGAAAAAAAAGATATACATGTACACATACAGAAATCTACACTCCAAAATACATACAAAGAAATCTATTTACAGGGTGGGGAAGCAAAATTTACAATGAACATTTAGCTGTTTTTTCTCAGCAGGCACTACGTCAATTGTTTTGAAAACAAACATATATTGATGTCATAATCATACCTAACACTATTATCCATACCTTTTCAGAAACTTTTGCCCATATGAGTAATCAGGAAAGCAAACGTCAAAGAGTGTGTGATTTGCTGAATGCACTCATCACACCAAAGGAGATTTCAAAAATAGTTGGAGTGTCCATAAAGACTGTTTATAATGGAAAGAAGAGAATGACTATGAGCAAAACTATTACGAGAAGTCTGGAAGATACTATTAAAGAAGAATGGGAGAAGTTGTCACCCCAATATTTGAGGAACACTTGCGCAAGTTTCAGGAAGCGTGTGAAGGCAGTTATTGAGAAAGAAGGAGGACACATAGAATAAAAACATTTTCTATTATGTACATTTTCTTGTGGCAAATAAATTCTCATGACTTTCAATAAACTAATTGGTCATACACTGTCTTTCAATCCCTGCCTCAAAATATTGTAAATTTTGCTTCCCCACCCTGTATATAATATAATATTTTAACATATTATATTATATTAGAACTGGCTAAGGCAGCAACAGAATAAAGTGCAAGTAAAAAAGTACAAAAGACAAACAATATAAAAAAAATAAGAGTATATAAATATAGATGCTATGTGGATTACAGATATAGATAATATAATAAAATGATAGAGTATATAATATATAGATACATGTAATCTATCATGTGAATACTTAAGACCTATGCCTTAATAATTGAACATATATACATCTGATTTATTCTGTATATTATATGCCTGAAAAGGAGTAAGAAGAAGCAAAACTTATTTTATATACTTACCCCATTCAGTCATAAATTCAATACTACAATAGTAAAGTCGATATTCAATCACCTTTCAAATAATGTAACACTGATCTTAAATTGGATTTAAGGGATTAAGCCAATTTAAGCAATAAATCCTGCTGCTGTAAGAACCAGTTTTCAGAAAGCACATAACAACGTAAACCTAAGTTAATGTAAACGGAGGTGATTGACAGTTTCACTGACCTATGAGAGCTCTAGGATAAACACTAGACTGATGCATCATAAGACAACAGTGTTATTTTGCCAACAGAGGATCAATCACAAGGATAGACCACCACATTTTACCTCAATCTTCAAAGAGCGAGAGGGGAAAAAGTATTAAAAGTAGTATAAATCAGTACAGGTCGGGCTTCTGTTCTCCATCGTCTATATTATTGTGTGTTAAATCTGATTGGACTTACTGTTCTAAGTTGAGCTTGTTGAATATCTCCACGGTGCTCTCTAGGACCTTATCTACGTAGTCAACACGATCAGGGTAACACTTCATGGCCAGATTGATCAGAGAGACCTGGAGAGAGACCACGTCCTCCGATGGCATATCCTGACGAGACTGGAGGACGAGGATGAAAACATGAGTCAAAACACAAATAAACACACATTAAAAACCTTAAACTCAACACAACCAGAGAAAACACATGCATTCTGTCCACAGTTTAGCATAAAAGGCTAATTAAATTACATCTATTTACACACTGTTCACATTAACCCTTTAACCCCTGAGCCCTGATTCCAGGTAAAGGTTCTGCTGTGAATCTGTGTCTGTTTCAGGTTCATTAAAGCTGCTATGAGTATGTGCCTGTGTTCCTTTTCTTCAGTGGTTTTGTTTTACTCTGTGTTTTAGGGTCAAAACAGGTGGAAGAACAGAAAAAGAGAGTAACTGAAGTTTGACAGGTTTGGACTAAATAAGGCACTAGAATGGACATCAATAAGAGATTTAAGATGTCAAACATCAACTGTGAACTGGAACACACTGAACAACAACAAGGATTTGAATTTGGGCCCAGTAGTTTTAGTTTTGGGCTCTTTTTTTCTAAATCAGTCCAGCTGTTTTTTGACACCTGTTTAACTGCATAAAGCAGTTCCATGGTCAAAACTCAGTAAAACACAGTAAAAAAAAAATAAAGGAAAATCCTCACAACACTGGAAATAACAGGAAAAACAAAAAACCACACAAGGAAACAGTGTAAAAAAAAAAAAAAAAAGCCCAAATTGTCTATTTTTATAGTGAGTTTGTCTCAATGCAATGTCTATGTAAAGAATAGGTCTATTCTATCAGAACGATTTGAAAATTTTCCTATTGAACAAATGGCTGAATTTTTAAAAAATGGGTGTATGTTGTTTAATAGCAGACAGACCTGGATGACGGTCGCCACTTGCTGAGAGAAGATGTCGAACAGTTTGATTTCAGCTGGAATTCCAGGTCCGTCTTCTCGATGAGCAAACAGGGCCAGTCTAAAAACAGAAAAACCACAGCTCATGTACAAGACAAAACGAGACATACTAATGAAATTAAAGGTTTAGTGTCTTAATTTTAGTGAAATCTAGTGGTGAAGACAATGATTGCACTGTTCTGCCCTAAACTCAGCCTCAAATTAAACTCAAACTAAAGCTCTGGTTTGTGTTTTGTTCCAGTCAGTGTTTGGTTTGTCTGGGTTAGTGTTAATGAAGCGAATATTAACCCTATAAGGACTACCATTAGAACAGGCCGCCTAGATTTCATTATGTTGTTTTTGCAATATGTGTCAGAAAATTGGTTTTTTTTTTGCCAATTATTTTGCACCTTACTTCAGGAAGAACTTAACTTTCAATATCTGTCCATTAATCGTCATTACTATATGTAATAAATGCTTGAAACAGTGCGTTATAGCAAAACATAAAAATAACTGACTTAAATTGTTTTTAATCACATTTATTATAAAAAACAACTGTAAATATTCTGAACAAAATTTTATGAGATTATAGAAATAAACCTTCAACAATTTTCCATGTGCTCAAACATTTAAATTTGTCTAGATCATTCTGTGTCCATGTTCTTCTTATTTTTACTTCTTTCTAGTCATTTTTTTCCTGTCGACTGTTTGTGTTCACTTTCTGTCTAGTTGTAGACAGAGCCCCTTAAAACAAAAACTGCTTTTGAAATATGTTTAATTTAAGTCTGTGTCATTGTGTTTTTGCCTCAATGCTGATGTGTTGATACTGTCTAAATTCTATACTGCTTGTATTTACGGAATTACCTTAGGTTGTTTTAGAGCATGGGTTAGGTTTTAGCTCACGTACAAATAGGGATTGTCTTCATAATCAATTGCACTGTTTGCTTAATGTCTTGGGCCCCCGTTTATAAGCTATGGAAAGCTTCTGGGGTTACCCTTTTTACATAATCATATCTTGCAGTAAATTATGAATACAAGTGGCACACATATTTTAAATTATTTGTAAATAAATGTGAACTGAACCCTCATTTCACTGACAAAAACATCCATCATCTGATTCAAATACATGCACTGCATCTGTTTCTGCCCTGGATAGATCTGCATGTAGATTTACATATATATCTAAATATACATCCATTTATATAATATTTACAGATAAAATGCAACTATCAATAAACTGCAAAAATACAGATAAAAAACAGTGGAAAAAAACTGCAAAACCAGACAAAAACACAGCAAAACATACCAGTAGAACACTCCAAATCAGCGCTATCACTATTATATACTATTATTTACAAGAATTCACCACTAAAAGCTCACTAAAAGTAATAAAAATCTTCCATCTCTCTCTCACTGACTACACTCTGCCGCTCTCTGCTCCGCCCACTTCCACCCCTCCCCCTCAGCTAATGCAGGCTCTACCCTAATGTGTTATAAACCAATAGAAAGACCCAATCTCAGCTTTAGATGTTGTTTGAATTTTGTCAATAGTGAATGATCAATGATGGTGGATGAAAAACTGTCGCCGGGGCAACAAGATGATTCCCAGTTGCATGTCGGTGACACTGGGAGTAGTTAAGTATCAAACCGTACCTGTCAATCAGAGCGATGATGATGTTCTTGACGTTGACGTGTTGATGGAGCTCAGCACAGGAACGTAGGAAGGGGTTAAGGGTCTGAAGATGGAACTCATCTGGGAAAACCTGAAGGGACCAAAACAGATCCAGGTTAGTCCAGGACTGAGGACCTGAGCTCAAACCATTCATCCAGAAACAAAATACATCCGAAAATTATATAAACTAAATACACAACTGATGAAAAAGGCCAGAACACAAAAACTGCACAGAGTAAAGGAACAATGGTCTACAAGTACAAAAACAAATGCACCACAACCTCAAACACAACTCACTACATGAACGAAATCTGATCATTTGATGATTTAGAAAAGCCAGATCCAAGTCAGTATCCTGTTCGAACATTTTAATTTAGGCAACATCTACACCATGTCCACACATAAATCTTCACTTTAAATCTGTGCTTTATGATGAAAACAATCTGTTTTCTGACAGTTTTGGAAGGACATGTCATGTAACTACACAAAAGCTGTTAGCAGAGAAACGAGGACAGATTCACCTATAATTCAGGTTTCCTGTTGAATTAACAGATGTTTGTTGGTGGAACTGTCTAGTTTTGTTCCTTAAAAGGTCACGTGACAGAGGTGAAACGATAAAACAGATCCAGAGTGTCGATGTTTTTAAACATCTGCACCAAAAAGTCGTTCCAGGAGGTTAAACGGCTGGAGTGGTGTGGACGATGGTAGAAAACACATAAACTAAAAGGCATTTTAAGATAATACAGATTACATGAACATACCCTTGGTTTAATTAGGCTATTAGGGCTGGGCGATATGGAAAAAATCATGACGATAATTTTTTATCATATCAGACAATAGATATGTATCACAATATAAATCAAATCACTATTTTTGTCAAGCTTAAATTTTCTGTTACTCACAAGTTAGATGTGAAGACATCAGAAGGGGGGAGAGAGAGAGAGACTGTCTTACCGTCTTTAAAGCATCTTAAGTTTCATTTTCAGGTTTACAGCTGTATGGTTTGTATGGTATTAGTATTGTGGTAGGCACGAACCGCAATCTATCTATCTATCGAAATGGTATCGGTCTCATATTTATATTGAGGAAAAGTTATATCACAATATAAATCGTTATCGTTTTATTGCCCAGCCCTATAGGCTATTACTAAATACATACTTAAATTACATACTTATACACTGATCCCTTGCCAATTCGAGCTTTAAGTTCTGCGGTTTTAGTTATTCGCGGATTTTTTGTAAGTGTTATTTTATATAAAAATGTTAAAAGAGAGAGAGAGAGAGAGAGAGAAAACGTAGAAATGTCAGTTCATGCATGCCCATGTACATGTGTTTGTGTGTGTTGATGCTCGAGACCAAAGAGAGCGAGAGAGAACTGATTCGTTTCTTGTGCGTATGAGAGGAAAAGAGAGCTGGGAGTAGATGTGCGTGTGTACGTATACGATGGATAAGCGTCATGAATGAAGAGAGGAGAGAGTACGTATCAGCTGTTAGTACGTATGCACGTGTGTGTGTGTGTGTGTTTTGTCTACTTATTCATAAAATATATTTATTTATATGTAATTTCTTTTATGTAATTTATACATGTAGTACATATTATCATTTGTATACATGTACATTAAATTTATGTATATATTTTTGTGCATGTACATGTCCGACTGACATTTTCTTGTGTTATTAATCATTCTTTTCTTTCAGATGTTTTACAGTACGTACATGTACATGTATCCAATCTATATATGCATGTATACATGTACTAATCATTGTTTTCTTTTATATATATCTCATTTATTTCATAATTATTACATTTGCAGTACTTATATACTATTTATAGATACATACATACATGTACCTAGGTCTAGGATAGGCTTGGGGGGCTCCGGCTCCAGTTCACGGATTTTCATTTTCGCGGGGGGCGCCGGTCCCCATTAACCGCGAAAAATAAGGGATCACTGTATATCAATGTTACTACTAATATTATCACTTTATAATAATTATTGTTAATAGTTCTGTTATTATGAAGCACTTTAAGTGTATATATAAATATATATACACACACACGCCAAATATACATATTACAGCACTCTACTAAACCCAATTAGAACAGCAAATCATAAAATATGTGCCAGACAAATATTATCAACATAAGTAAAATAAATATAAGCAACTAAGTGTGAAAATAATGTTGTGTGTAATTATCATAATTATGTGGTTATGAGGTGGAATTAAAATATAAATGTAATATTGTGCAGATTATAATATTATAACAAAATTATTTATTCATTATCATTCATTATTATCACTGCTTATTATTTATTTCTACTAGTACTTTCTACTGTGTAGTTGCCTGTTTTTCTATAGTTACTGTTATCACTATTTTCTTATAATAGTTCATATATGTGTACATTCAGTTTTGCGCTGCTACTGGAACCTTAATTTCCTGAGGGATCAATAAAGTTTTATCTATTTCCTGTTCTATCCGCGCCTTATTATTCTCAGATATAGAATAAGTCCTTTTATGATGTATAATGCATGTTCGGGTATGAGTCCTGAACTAAAAGCTGACCCCGCCTCCATCGGCTGAATGACATAAACTCCACCTTTAATAGGAGCTCAGTGTCTGCTCTGATCCCATGGTTATTGTTTGTATTCCCAGTATTTACCTGAATGATGCATTCCATTAGATACTCCTGAGCCAACGAGTCTCTGCAGTTCACCACCTGCTCCAACACTCCAGAGAGAACAATCTGTCCACACAAACACAGCATTGCATTATGGGTTGGTGCTTCATCATCAGCAGATTTACAGGTTGGCTGTAGGTAAATGAGTCCAAAATGAATGGAAAATACTGGAAGGAAAACGCTACAACACACAGTCCAAGTCTACGCAAACATCAGGGAAACTGGTTATAGTTTAATTTAATTCACCAACATCTCACAGATGTTTTTATTTTACTTTTTAGTTTTGTTTTATAACTTTATTTGTTATGTATTGGCTTTTTATTAATATTGCTTGCACTGACTGGAATAGCACTGAACACACAATGACAAAGGCTATTCTATTCTATTCTATAAGACAAAGTCGGACCTGTTTGTACTTCTCCACGTTGACGCCCTCCAGCTGACTCAGACGGACCAGGTTGGTACCGACCAGAATCCTCAGCTCCTGTCGTTCCTTTTCTCTCTTCTCTCGGTCGCGGCTGTGACCCTGATGCTGCATTCGAACCCACAATTTGTTCATTTCTGCAAAGTTTAGGAGGACGAAGTCGACAGAGTCGGCGATGTCGCCCGTCATCTCCTCTGTTCCTCTGGTAAAAGAACGAAGAGGGTTTGGGAAACGACATGAATAAGAGGAATAGATGGATTATTTCACTTTTTTATTTAAACTTCTATTTATTCAAGTTTTATGACAATTTTACAAACAAAACATAAAAAACAGTCAGTAAAAATTTAAATTACAATGATGCTACAAGACTGGTTTATGTAACATATGCTTGTGCAACATCACCAGCACACTGAGGTAGTACATAATGTTTGTACAGTAGCTCATATCATATAGTAAAATAAAACACATAAGTGAATCAAGAATGTTATTTCTTTGCAATCAAAGTGAAAAGGAAGACAAGCAGAGAAAGCAAAACAAAAAGTGACAGATATCCATTACGTTACATATTTAAGTCCAAATTATACTGCACTCCCAAAAGTTCCAGTGGCTTCCTCCATTTGAGCAAGAAAACATGAGTCCTTTTATGAATGTAGCGTTCTAGTTTTACCAGTATCAGCATTATTTCACTTTTAATCAGCAACTGAGAAAACTAGCTCAGGGAAGGAAAGATGAACAGTTTTGCCTCCGTTAATTCTGTGAATATACATGTAAGACCAAATAACACATAGTTGGGAGGGTAAGACAAACATAAATTAACAAAGGTCCATAAGTATTAATGTCATGTTTTCCTCTGTTCACAGATGTGACTGAAGAGTGGATTTTCAACTTTAATTCAAGGGAATAAGCACAACTATTGTCTTAACCGTTAAAGAATTACAACCATTTTACCCATAGTCTGTCCATTTTCAGAGGCTCAGAAGTAATTGGACAAAGAAAATGGATGTAATTCCTCAATGGTTAGAGTTCTATTTTAGTTAAAGCTGTTGAATTAAAGCTGAAAGTCCACACTTCAATCACACCTGGACTGTGATGATTTAAGAGGAAAAACTGGAAAATCTGTGTCACATGTCACATGACTGTATGTGATGTCTGGTCGACTTCACATCATTTCACTTGAATATGAGAAAATGATGTAAATTTAACCCTTTAAGAGGATTGGTGCCTCTAGTGACACATTTCTGCATCTACCGTCACTCAAAGTACTGTAACTCCTGAACTGCTACTGACAAAATTCAAACAGCATCTAAAGCTGAGATTGGGTTCTTTCTATTGGTCTGTAACACATAAGGGTAGAGGCCTGCATTAACTGAGGGGGAGGGGTGGAAGTGGGGCGGGGCAGACAGCAGCAGAGTGCAGTCGGTGAGAGAGAGATGGAAGATTTTTATTACTTTTAGCAGCGTTTAAGTGAGGTTTTAGTGGTGAAATTCTTACAATTATTGTATATAATAGTGATTGTGCTGTTTTGGAGTGTTTTTGTCAAATTTCTGTGATTTTTTCAGTGTTTCTGAGGTTTGTATAATTCATTGATAATTGTAATTTAGCTGTAAATATTATAAAAATGTATGTATGTTTCTCTATATATGAAAATCAATATGCAGATCTATCCAGGGCAGAAACAGAAATGAGGGGCTCTGTCCACACTAGACAGAAAGTGAACACAGACTATCACACAGGATCAAAATGACTAGAAACATTTTGTTTGACCATGTTTTATGGTTCTTTGTTATCTGATGATTCTATGTGCTTGAAATAAAACTAAACTAACTAACTAATTAACTAACTAGAAAGAACCAAAAATAAGAAAAAGAGCATGGACACAGAATCTCTAGACAAACTAAAATGTTTGAGCGGATATAAAATAGTTCAAAGTTTCTTTCTATAATCTCATTTTTCGTTATGAACATTTACAGTTATTTATTATAGTAATATGATAAAAATTCAACTCTGTTTTTTTTTTTTTTTTTTGCTGTATACACACTATTTAAGCATTAAACTGCATATATTAATGAAAATCTATGGCTGGATATTGAAAGCCAAGTTCTTCCTGAAAAAAGGTGCAAAAGAATTGGCAAAAGAGACATTTTCTGACACTTATATTGCAAAAACAACATAATGAAATCTATCTGGCCTGTTCTAATGGTAATTAAATATGAGATTTATTCTTTTATTTTGGTTTTTATTCTTCTGTACAGCACTTTGGTCCACTGTGGTTGTTTTAAAATGATTTATAAATAAAGTTGGATTGGATTGGAAATATATTGTGCTCATATTGTGCATAAGGTTGGTTTTATTGTCACTTCTTTCTTTTTCTGTTTATACTTGGGCTTGTGTGTTTTATTGAGCTCAAATAGAATGCTGTTGTAGAATATTCTGATGCATGGATGAATAATAGAGAAGGCAGATGCCGTTCTTACTCTGTTTGTTCTCCGTCGTCGGGCAGGATGTTGCGTGTACACTGCAGCAGGTAGTTTCTGAGGAACAGGCCTCTGAGCGGGTGTTGGACGCCACGACACATTTCAACCAGGTCCTTTAAAATGTCCTTACGAGACTGAGGGAAGGAGCGTACGTAGACCACGCCCACGGTGATGAGGAGGTAACTGGGAGAAATGGAGACACAACGGGAATAACAGAGGATGTCAAACTTAAACTGTTTTAATCCTATTTCTGATTTAATGTTGTATTCATGCAGTATCGGCAGACTCCATCAGACACCAACCTCCAGTCGGTTTATACAAGAATCTGCACTTAAACAACACTGAACCCATTTACAGCCACATTAATACTCCGATTATTAGTGATCATGTAAAGAGTATAATCTGATATGTTTTATCAGATAACAGGAGTAATCTGATTATGAGACATCAGGTTAGCACACCTAGATTTGTCAACTGCACATTAGAAAGTACTAGTAGAAAGAAATAATAAAGTAGTAATTAATAATAATAAATAATGTTATATATAATCTACACACATTACATTCATACTTTAATTTCATCTCATAACCACATAACTATAATTACACACAACAATATTTTTACACACTTGTTTATGAATAGTTTCTTTTACTTTTCATATTGATATTTGTTTAGTATATATTGTACAAACTGCTGTTCTAATTGTGCTTTAATATGTATATTTGGTATATATGTATATATATTTAGAGCTATAATATATGTGTGTATATTCAGAGCTTTAAATATATGTGCATATACAGTACACACACATATATATATATATTTTTTGTAGTATTGATAATTTGTTTTCTACTCCAGTGTCTTCATGCATGTATTCTTGTTAATCTGTTAATTCTTTTCCATCTGCACATGTGGAAGAACAATTCAATCATAGAAAAGAGAAGTGATGTAGAAAACAAAAACAGGAAGTTTGATTCTAACGTCACTACGTACGTACGAACTCCGACTGAAATAATAGACTGAAACGTCTAAACCAAGATTTATGGATAACCGTATTTCTGAAGTGCATGTAAACATATCAGATCTGATTATTACAATCTGATTCTAACAGTTATCAGACTCTTATGCTCCTGTAAACAGGGCCACTGATGTGCTACTCACAGCCTGGGGATGATGTTTCCTGCGTACTGGACCAGTTCGTACAGATTCCGCCACCTTCCGTCCCTTTGCAAACTCGTCGGTCAAATAACCTCTAAGTAATGGAGTTCATCTGAGATCGCCATGTCTGGAGAGACCACGTTAAAGACCAACGCCATCAAAACGGGTTTCAACGCTGCTCAACACAACACCGTCATTACAATAAAACCTGAGCCCAGTGTAAAACCATCCCTTCAGTGTAAAGGATACAGAGTTCGTAGTAGCTCTTTGGAGACAGCATTGAGGTTCTCAGCTCCCCCAGCATGTTGGAGGCATGTTTCAGGGCGTCCATGAGCTTGTTCTTGTCCTGCAAACAATAAGACAAATCAATGGAGATGTTTACGCCTTTACAACCGAAAAACACACAATATAAACTCTGTTTTTCCTGACGAATCAACGTCCCTTAAAGGAGTGATATTTTGCTTTTTTAAATGGAATTCTTCCTTTTCCAACATTTCCCTGGGGTCTGCATAAACTGTAAAATGCTTTGTTTGAGTCTGAATTCCTTCATTAATTCAACTCCACAGGTCCATCTTCAACCCTATTTCTGAGTAATGACACCAGAAAGGTGGTTTGGAGCGCTGGCCCTTTAAATGCACATGAGCCACTACAGGCCCTGCCCCCTCCAAGTTGTGGGCTGTGCTGCTCTGTCCCGTTCAACCGACAACTGAACATTTTAGGTAACCGTCTCAAAGTTTGGACATATTTTCAGTACGGACTACAAACGCTGCTGCTGACAAACAATTACAGAGAAATACTGGAGAAATGTTCGTCTGAAGTCTGGACCTTATATGTGCAAATGTGGAGACGGAACTAGTTATAAAATGGAACAAATTCGGGCAGGAATTCACACAGGTTGTAGAAATCCTCTGGATTTTTGCCGGAATGACTATAATGACAGTTTTGCAGCAGCTGGAGGGTTCAAATTCAAACTGTATGAACTATTAGGGTCCAAATACACAAACAAATGAACCAAAAACGAAGAAAAGTGGGTTTAGAACAAATACGACCCCTTTAAACAAAAGTGCATTCTGTGCAGCACAATTACACTGCAAAACAAGTTTGTTAAGAGTTGAAATCTGCACTAAAATAACATTTTTCCTTAAAACAAAGTGCATGATGTCACTAACGACCTATCGAATTTTCCCCGTCACACAATTTGTCAACTGGTTGACAAAGGTTCAAAGGTTCATTTTTTTCTCAGTCATTTCCATGTTTGCACATCTTCTTTTCCTTTGAACTTTCCCTTCAGGTCGTCTCCACAGCCAGTCATCTTCCTCCATTTAACCCCATCCTCTGCTCCTCTTCTCTCACACCAACTGCCTTCATGTCCTCTTTCACCAGAATCCATAAATCTGACTCTTTTTTCATCATAGTATCAAATGGTATCGTGAGTATCAGTTCTCATGACATCCCTAATCTGTATACTCTTATATCAGCATTAAACCATACTGCTGTTCACAAGTGTTCATTTCTGCCCTTAGCCTCGCTTCCACTGCTCTTCCCGCAGCTTCAACGTATGGCTCATCAACTTATTCCTCTGTAGTTTCCACAACTCTGCACGTCTCCCTTGTTCTTATAGAGGGGGCACCAGCACACTGCTCCTCCATTCCTCAGGCATCTTCTCACTCTCTAAGATCTTGTCCATGTTTGCACATGAACAACAAAATCTGTCCTCAGGTCCCAGTGCAATAAGGTAACAGGAAGATAAAAGTAAAATGGTAAAGGTATCTAAAAACAGACACATAAAAACATTCACTCATTAATAACAAATTCCTTAGTCGTTGAAGCCTAATGATGCTAAAAAAACATGTCATTTACATTATGTTGCACTTCTCTCTTATAGATCCATGTAAATCCTACATACTGTCTTTAAGAGCTGCACTGTTGAGTTAAGCATCCATGAAATCCATTTAGGTAAAACAGAAGTATGTGAGCAGCAAGAGCAAACATAATGTAATAAAAAACAAATGAGAGTCAAAACAGCGTGTCCCATCAGTGGAGGTTTGAGTAAATGAAAGGTTTTACCAAGCATCGTTTCATCTGGAACGACTGGACCTTCACAGCCTGAACAGCTTCATCCAGAAGCTTCTCCTGTTCGTCCTGAGGAGACTGTTGAGTGGTCGGCTGTAAAAACCAGACAGAAAACACAAATCGGCATCAGGATTGTGTCCAAACATCATCCACCTCCAAAAACTGCAAAGTCATCTAACTAAACACATTGAAAATATGAACCCTGGTTTGGATTCTCAGGTGTGAAAACATCACCAGGACGGATCATGACTCACTACTTTTCACATCAAGAGAGAATCAATCAGTTAAAAAAAGAATAGAAAAGTGCATCTGAAATGGAAATGATGTTGGATTTGTGAAAGTCTAACCTCCTTTTCAACTGTTTAATTCTTGTGTTTGTGAATGGGTTTCCAGTCATGTTCTGCCTATAGTTTCAGTGAAGAAACAGTATAACTGAATCATGATTTCTCTTCAGCTTTAACAGCCAGGAAACAATCAATTAAAACCATAAAGAGGAAATAAGAAAAGAGAATCAGCCACAGAGAACGACTCACATCAAGTTAGAGAAAATCTTTTAGACTGTTTAACACATGAGTGAAAAGACTGAACTTGACACTAAAGTGATGATTACATGTTGAATATTTATCTTTTATTTGCTGTCTTTCTCTTCTAGTTCTGATTAATTTATTCTGGGTATTAATTATGAGTATCTGCATTTATGGAAGCATTCAGGGATATGCAAGGAATGTGTGAACTGTTGGATGTGTGTGGCCTTTGACCTTTAGGTGACACTGATGAGAAACCATCATGAAAACAGACTCGCGAGCTCAGTTTGAGTTTGGAAAAACACGGTTACTTATTAGTATTGTTTGCTTTATCCAGAATGTGATCTGAGAAGAGGAAGAGCTGTAGAAATTCTGTCAACAGACACCGTCGCCTACATGAGGAATGAGTTCATCTCTGTAACATCCTGGGCTCAGGTGATAATAATAAAAAAAATAATAATAATAATAACGATAATAATAATAATAATAATAATAATAATAATAATAATAATACATTTTATTTATAAGCGTCCTTCAAGACACCCAAGAACACTGTACAACAAGATAAAACAGACAATGCATAAAATACAAAGAAATAAACACACAGATAAAAGAATAATTACGATATATAGAAATGAAGATGTAAAATGGAGAGTAAAACTTATGGTGGGTGATTCCACAGATCAACTGATTTTCAAGTTCTACATGTTTACCAAAAAGCCCATCCTGACTGTGATAAACTGGGGCTGTATCAGTGCCTATGGCTGCTGTGAAAATGCACCATAAGTAGATCCCAATGTGCTGTGATGTACTGTATTTGTATAACTTGTCTGATGGAAATATAGTGGGAAAACGACATATACTTGATTAATGTACTTTTAGTGGCTGCAAAAAAGCTATTACAAGGAACTGGGGAAAGACAGAAACACCAACAAAGGACCAATGGATCACAATTATTGAATGAACATGTACAATGGAAAAAATAACTCACAAACTGTGACTACAAGAAGCACAAATGGACAAAAAAAAGAGAATGAATGGACTGATTACAGTATTCAGAATGGTGGAAGCACTGAATAAATCTGAATGTAATGTCATGTAGTGTACCCAAGCAAGGTTTGTTTTATTTTTGTTTTTGTTGATTATATGTTTGTAAAATTTCAATAAAAACTTAAGCGAACCAAAAAGAAATGCACCGTAAGTATATGTACCACTGATGCAAAGCCATATATTGGACTTTTACAGAGACCTACAGCAGCTCACACACATGGGTAAACACTTTGCACTAAGAAAGTATTTCACTGTAGCTTTCAAACAAAGAAAAGCAACAAAACCTGCTGTCCTGCAAAACAAAATACAGATACAACTGAGTTTTTCTGAAAACAGTGTCAACAGAACATCCTTATATTATTCAATATCTGCACCAATGTGTTGAAAAGCCTGACTGACATCTGTCACACAATTAGATATTTGCAATAAGGAGCACTTTAAGGAGTTATAATTGTGATTTAGACCTACAGTCCTCCTACAGTACTAATAGAAGCTGCAGATGTGTAAGAGTTGTGTTATATTAAAAGCTGTTTCATGCATTATTATGATTGAATTTGAGCTAAAGATACTAAGAAGATACTTTGTATTTCTGCAGATATCCTTAAGATGTCTGGTTACCATGGAGCAAAAAGGTGAAAAGAATAACACAACCCAAGCATAACACTGGTCTACAAGGAAAATGCTTCCAGAATAAAAGTAATGAAATTTTACCACATGAGAGTCACTGATAAAGAAAAATCAAGTAAAAATGCTGGTTGGCTGAACTTTCCAAGATACAGCCTTGGGTCAAAATGTGAAACTCAAGAATAAACAAGAGAATGGGTTTGACTCAAAAGGAATATTTGTCTCAGAGCTACAAGATCTACTTCAAAACACTGTCTGCACATTAGAATACATTCACTTTACAGGTTCTATTTAGTGGAAGATTTATAAAACTATTATATAAATGTGCATAAACCATATATATGTATAATAACACTTAATCATATACCTTGAAAACATCAGCAAACCAGCACTTTTGTCATTTATTTTCCAATTAATCTTATTAAAATATGTAACATTTAGCACATTTAATCTCTGAAGCAAATCATTTCTAAAAAACATTGTAGAGCAGTGTAATAAATGACAATAAAAACAGAATAGACAGAAAATAACATCAGCATCAGCTCCGGGTCAAACTGTTCTACTAAATATTAATATAAGTCTAGAATGTCTCCCCATATTCTGGTTAAATGGACCTGATGACCCCAGTCCATTCCAGCTTCCATTAAACCACAACATGGTGGAACATCACGTAAAGAATGTTTAATTCCATCTCAGTTCCGCATCCAGGATGATCTATTAACGGTCCACAGGCTGAACCGGGTCAACAACACAATTTTCACTGCCTCCAGTTTGGACATAACAGTCCTTAAAATTAAAATAATGCATCGTATGCAGCTAACAGCTGTCACACACTGTCACACCGTCTTTTGTCCTAAAAATTACAGAATATACAATCCTTCACCCAGTTCACAGAGCATTTCACCTCACATCAGGGCTTAGAAATGACTGAGTTTCTCACAGATTTCGTACATATAGTTAAAAGGGTTAGCTTTAGCGCGTCGGCTAACTGACGTCCGACGGAAGCGTTAATGTAGGCCAGAGCCTCTGACAAACAGGCGGATTCCACTTCCAGACACACACCCGCTGCACCGGCCGCAGTTTAACACATTTAACGACACAACAACCTCCAAATGCACCGCTTAACACTCAGTTTAGAGTAAAACTCACCATGGTTTTAGACGTGAATCAGGTGAGCGGGTAGACTCGGCTGTCATGTGATTCAGGACCAAGACCGGACTGAAACTAACCCGGAAGTGTCGCAAAGTGCCGTTCCTTACACGGCCACTAGGGGTAGTACTGATGAGAGGTTTTTTATTTATTTATTTATTTATTATTTTTTATTTATTTATTTATTTTTTTGAACGCAATAAAAATACAATCAAATGACAAATTTATATATCAAAACTATAAAAAAGGAGACAACAAAAAACAACAAAATAAAGTAATAAATCAACTACACTCAGGGGTCTGCTACACATTAAATTTAAAATCATGACATATTTTAATTGTTTTGATTAATTTTTTGTTTTTCTTTTTCAAATTTTCAATGTTGTTCCAATATGTTTTGAGATCTGTTTTTCTGAATTTATAGAAGGAGGGTACTTGTTTTTGCCAAATAATTTTATGAAAAGAATTTTTCGCTAAAAAAATGATTAAATTAATTACATATTTTTCATTGACCATTAATTTGGATTGGTGACTATGACAAGAATTTCAAATTTGCACAGTAAGACCGATGACCGGTTTATTGTTAAAGGTTTAGTTCCATCCCTTTCTGGTGTATGCCACGGGAAGTTATTATATCAACTTTATAAAATAAAATAAAATAATAAAACTAAATAAAATAAATAAATTAAATTAAGTTTGTTAGTTACTGTGATAAATATAAACACGTGGGCTCAGAAATACTGTGGAAAACTGCTGTCATTTATCACAGCCATCCACCGCATCCATCTTATGAAATAACATGGTGATTTTTTCATGAGTTGTAAGCCCTGATCATCAAAATTAAAACAAAAATTTCAAATTAAATTATTATTATTATTATTATTATTATTATTATTATTATTATTATATATTATTATTATTATTAGTGAATCCAGAGGGTGGCGCTAATACACCTAGCAGCTTGTGTCCACTGGAATTGGAAAAGAAGAAGAAGAACAAACCGGAAATGCAATGGCGGCGCCCCTGACCGTGTTACTGAACTGTGGAGCTACTGTCAGGTGGTTTATCGGGTTTTCTTTCGTTGTAAATCTCTGTATTTGATATGTGGACATGTTTAGAGCAGAACACAAACCGTCGCCGTATCAGGACTTACACGTTGTGGACATAGTATTTATCCGGAGCCGCAGTCTCTGTTAGTATGTATCAAATCAGTAGGACCGCACTGAGCATGCTCAGTCACCTCCGGCCGTGCTGTGTACGGACACTGTGGAAACATCTGTCAACATCTGGACCTCCGTGGAGGCTGCTCTTCTTTGGGTCGGACCAGTTCGCCTTGGAATCTCTCAAACTGCTCACATCCAGCAGGTGTGATCCGTCCAACAGGACTCACATGTTCCATCTGATACTAATCAAATGACATCACTGCAGTTTATGAGGTTTTATAATTGGATTAAATGTAGGATTAAACCCCTCTGAGGAGTGTTAAAACCTAAAACCCTTCTTCAACTAATTTTATTTTAATGTGAAGTCTATGAATGACATGGCAGAAATCTGACTTTAGCTTTAATTTATCAATAGTGTAAGTAACACTACTAATACTAAACTAGAAGCACTCGGAGAGCGCAGACCTCCGCCAAGGCTGATCAGTGGCCCCCCTGTGGGCCCCCCCACCCCCGATCACCACCAAAATGTAATCATTTCTTCCTTATCCCATTTCCAACAAACCCTGAAAATTTCATCCAAATCTGTCCATAACTTTTTGAGTTATGTTGCACACTAACGGACAGACAAACAAACAGACAGACAAACAACAAACAACCCTGGCAAAACATAACCTCCTCGGCGGAGGTAAAAATAAACATGTATTCTTAAAATACCATAGAGCACAGGTGTCAAACATGCGGCCCGGGGGCCAAATCCGGCCCGCCAAAGGATCCAATCTGGCCCGTAGGATGGATTTGTGACATACAAAAATTACACTGAAGATATTAACAATCGAGGATGTCAAAATCATTTAAATTCAGATTCCACATACAGACTAATTAGATATCAAGTAGGTCAGACCAGTAAAATACTATCATATTAAACCTATAAATAATGAAAACAGCAAGTTTTATCTTTGTTTTAGTGTAAAAAATTAAAATTATATGAAAATGTTTATATTAAAAAACGCTTATTTCACAAAAAAATGTGAAAACCTAAAATGTCTTGAGATAAGTAAATGCAATTTTACCAATATTCTGCCTGTTATTAAATGTTTTGTGTATTTGTAATTGTAATGTAAGTTGTAATGCACATGTGAAAAGGATAAACTGATAATCTGAGGCATAATATTGTTAAAATTGGACTTGTTTTTCGTAAGATGTTTCCAGTTGTTCATGCTATTCCGATTTTTGTAGATGTTAACATTATCAGAATTTAACCCTTTCATGCATGAATTATGAGAACCTTAGTCAAAATTTTTTTATTCCCCCTTAGACATGAAAAAACAATGTGATCAGTTTTTGTTTTTTTTCATGGAGTTACAAAAATGTCCATACATTTAATTTAACAACAAAATAAAAACATTTTTAATGCTGCTAATCTGATGTTTTCTCACATTTTAACATATTCTAATGCTAATTATTACTCACTTCATGGAGATAATATGCAAAAAAACAAAAAAACCTTTTTGTCTAACAAATAATAATTAATTTACACTAAAACATGTTACTGCAGATCAGGTTTATCAAGAACAGCTAAATTATATTAATGGTATGAATTGCAGTGTATGGGATAATGCATAAGTGTGTCCACTGTGTGGGCTGATGTGGAACTAAAACAGGGGTGTCCAGATCTGGTCCTTGAGGGCCACTATCCTGCATGTTTTAGATGTATCCCTCTTCCAACACACCTGATTCAAATGATAAGCCAATGATCAAGCTCTGCAGAAGCCTGATAATGACCTTCAGGTGTGCTGAAAGGGGGAAAAATCTAAAACATGCAGGATATTGGCCCTCGAGGACCAGGATTGGACACCCCTGAACTAAAACAACAAAGCCCATGAATATATGAGTACAGCTGTAGAACTGCTGTCCACTGTAGTAACCACTATACATGAAAGGGTTAATTTTATTTTTTCACTGTTATTATTTTAGTGGTCCGGCCCACTTGAGATCTTATTGGGGTGAATGTGGCCCCAGAACTAAAATGAGTTTGACACCCCTGCCATTGAGTAACTGGCAACGTACACCACTGTCTGAAAAACCTACCAGTAAATGTAATCGTGACTAATCGTTACTATTATTCCTACTAGTATTCAATTTGTTTAGTTACAACCTCAGAAAAGCAAAAACACAAATGTTTGGATGCTTTGGAAAATGCAAATTAAAAAAAAAAAAAGGATATTTAATTTGTGTTTCATTGTAAAAAGTTTATATTAGAGCTACACAATTAGTTGACTTCCAATCATGATCACAGTATCAGCCTGTTCTGTTATAGTCAGGTCCATATGTATTAGGACAGTGACACCAGTGTTGTACGGTGGCCCAGAGGTGCAACAGGCCAAAAAATTATCCACTAGATGAAAAAAATTATCCACTACAAGAAAAAAAAAGAGAACAGCCTAAAAAAATTATCCACTAGATGAAAAAATTATCTAC
Organism: Sphaeramia orbicularis; assembly: GCF_902148855.1. Classification (NCBI taxonomy): domain Eukaryota; kingdom Metazoa; phylum Chordata; class Actinopteri; order Kurtiformes; family Apogonidae; genus Sphaeramia; species Sphaeramia orbicularis. The sequence continues at coordinate 18,616,814 of NC_043959.1, read as the reverse complement.
TACAAGAAAAAAAGAGAACAGCCTAAAAAATTATCCATGAGATGAAAAAATTATCTACAAGAAAAAAAAAGAGAAAAACAGCCCAAAAAAATTATCCACTATAAGGAAAAAAAAAGAGAACAGCCTAAAAAAATTATCCACTAGACAAAAAATTATCTACTGCAAGAAAAAAGAGAACAGCCTAAAAAAATTATCCACTATAAGAAAAAAAAGAACAGCCCCAAAAAATTATCCACTAGATGAAAAAAAAATCCCCTATAAGAAAGAAAAGAGACCAGCCAAAAAAATTATCCACTAAAAGAAAAAAAAGAGAACAGGCAAAAAAAAATTATCTACTAGCCCAAAAATTATTCACTATAAAAAAAAAAAACAGGTGAAAAAAATTATCTACTATGAGAAAAAAAAAGAGAGCAGCCCAAAAAATATCCACTATAAGAAAAAAAAAATCATCCACCTTTTCAATTACGGGGGCGCTGTTTACCCGAAAGGTGCCTTGCTTTAAAATTAAGGCCACCACAAAAAATAAAAGGATAGGCTGAAAAATTTTAAGGCTTTCGGCTAATGTGGCTAATGCTAAGGAAGTACCCCACCGGAAGTGGAGGTCGTGCGCTAAAAAATAAGTTATTTTAAAATATATATTTCCATTAATATAGTTTGCAAAGCAGTTAAATGATTAAATACGGTTCCAGTGTCTGCTCAAGGTTAGGCATGGGCGTTAAATGGTTAGGGTTAGGGTATGGTTAGGGTTAGTTTTCAGTGGTAAATGGCCCTTGTGTGCACTGTGTGGGTTCGTTGCTAAGCTAATGCTAACGCGAAAAGTTGACGGCAACTTTGTGAACTACCAGTGCGAGTAAACAATTGTGTGATTAGGGTGTTAATTGTTCAACTGCCTGACATTCAATATCATTTTTGATGAATATTCGCTACAAGAAGTTCTAAAATTTTTTATTTTGAGAGGAGGAGAAGAGGAGCTTCCTGTGGAGCTCCACTATCATGGCATCGCCCATTTGTTGAGAGACAGCAAGTGCATATTGCGGCACCGACACCTGGTGCCGTGGCACCTCGGCTGGTGCGGCACCACGGTTGATGCCGCGAGATGCCGTGGCACCTCGGCTGGTGCCGCGACGTACCGCGGTACCACGGCTCGGTGCCAGGTACCCCACGGCACCGCGTACCATGGCTCGGTACCACAGCTCAGCTCGTTGCCAGGTGCCGAGGCACTGCGGTACCACGGCACACATCTTTATCTCCACAAAATGTCCTTCTTGATCTAGTATTAAAGACACTCCGTTTGAGTTGAGGAGGAGAGGTCTACCTGCAAACAAATGGGCAATGCCATGATAGTGGAGCTCCACAGGAAGCTCCTCTTCTCCTCCTCTCAAAATAAATAACACAAAGTTGCCGTCAACTTTTCGCGTTAGCATTAGCTTAGCAACGAACCTTCACACAGTGCACACAAGGGCCATTTACCACTGAAACTAACCCCAACCATACCCTAACCCTAACCTTAACCATTTAACGCCCATGCCTAACCTTGAGCAGACACTGGAACCGTATTTAATCATTTAACTGCTTTGCAAACTATATTAATGGAAATATATATTTTAAAATAACTTTATTTTTTAGCGCACGACCTCCACTTCCGGTGGGGTACTTCCTTAGCATTAGCCACATTAGCCGAAAGCCTTAAAATTTTTCAGCCTATCCTTTTATTTTTGTGGCGGTCTTAATTTTAAAGCAAGGCACCTTTCGGGTAAACAGCGCCCCCGTAATTGAAAAGGTGGATGATGTTTTTTTTTTCTTATAGTGGATATTTTTTGGGCTGCTCTCTTTTTTTTCTCATAGTAGATAAATTTTTTCACCTGTTCTTTTTTTTTCTTATAGTGAATAATTTTTTGGGCTAGTAGATAATTTTTTTGCCTGTTCTCTTTTTTTTTCTTTTAGTGGATAATTTTTTTTGGCTGGTCTCTTTTTTTCTTATAGGGAATTTTTTTTTTCATCTAGTGGATAATTTATTTTAGGCTGTTCTCTTTTTTTTCTTACAGTGGATAATTTTTTTTGGGCTGTTCTCTTTTTTTTCTTGTAGTAGATAATTTTTTTCATGTAGTGGATAATTTTTTTTAGGCTGTTCTCTTTTTTTTCTTATAGTGGATAATTTTTTTAGGCTGTTCTCTTTTTTTCTTGTAGTAGATAATTTTTTTCATCTAGTGGATAATTTTTTTTAGGCTGTTCTCTTTTTTTCTTGTAGTAGATAATTTTTTTTCATCTAGTGGATAATTTTTTTAGGCTGTTCTCTTTTTTTTCTTATAGTGGATAATTTTTTTGGGCTGTTCTCTTTTTTTTTTCTTGTAGTAGATAATTTTTTTCATCTAGTGGATAATTTTTTTAGGCTGTTCTCTTTTTTTTTTATACTGGATAATTTTTTTGGGCTGTTCTCTTTTTTTTCTTGTAGTAATTTTTTTCATCTAGTGGATAATTTTTTTAGGCTGTTCTCTTTTTTTTTTTTCTTGTAGTAGATAATTTTTTTCGTCTAGTGGATAATTTTTTGGCCTGTTGCACCTCTGGGCCACCGTAGTATTGTAATGTTGCCTCTGTTCACAACCACAGTGGATCTGAAATGAACCAAACCAGACAGGACTGAAGTTTTAATTCAAGTAGTTTAACTAAAACACTGCATTCATCATTTAAGAATTACAACAATTATCAGAGAGATACAGTCGACTTTAGGAGTGGTCAAATCAATAATTTTGTACATTATTAAAATGGAAGAATCCACTGTCAAAATCCTGAAAATCCTTTCTCTGTCAAAATACTTATGGACCCAATTGTATTTACTATAAGATACAGCGTAAAGATTAGGAGCATTTAAGATCTATTGCAGAAATGGGAAAATAAAAAACAAGCAAGCTCTGTTGTATGGTGACATTTTTTATACTTTAAACAAAAAAACATCCCAACCCTTTTGGTATGTTTATGGATTCTTGTAGGTCTTTGGTATTTCTATTCTGGTAAAAGTTTGTATGTTTTTGGACGTTTCTAAATGACTTATCCATGTATTTTTCTTGATAACAAAGTAAACAGACCCACTTTGAAACTGCAAATAACATAATAATTGCATCATTTTTACCAAATAGTGCCTCATATATACTCAGTAGTATTTAGTGTTTGGTCTGATCTAATTTGGTTCACTTGGAAACATACTTAAGCTCCTGATGGTTTGGCTGCAACACCAGAAATAGTTAGGACAAAAAAGCATCCACCATGCAGGTCTGTGAATGTTGGTCTGTGAAACGACTGAAAGTTGACTTAAAGATTTGACTTTTTATGGCACTTTGAAAAAATTCTCAGCTTTTGCAGAAATAGAGAGACAACTAAAGTATATGAACGGTCTTTGTAATAGTGGTCATGGTTTTACATTAAGTGAATGCTTCAAAATTAACTGAACTCCATTTTGTTTCAGGAACTCTAATGATGGGATCGTGGCTTCCCTTGAGGTTGTTGCAGTTTCAGGTAACGTTCCAGTGAGACGCTTCGCTGAACAGAACCGCCTTCTGGTCCGCAGTTGGCCACCGGACAATTTGGACGGACAGTTTGATGTCGGGGTGGTGGTGTCCTTTGGGTACTTACTCAAGGAGAAAACAATCAACAAGTTTCCATAGTGAGTGTTTTTTCTCTGTCAGTCATATGTGGAGGGTTGAAATTTATCACAGGATTCATAACCAGACACACAGAAATATTTATTCAACTCAGCTTCAATTTATCCTGATTTATTGAACCTTCCTACGGTATATATGCAGCATATTATGCACACTTTCCACTAAAAGTACTCTTTTTTTGTATTATTTTTCTACAATTTGTTTTAGGTCAGAATTCAAAAGTTGTTCATTTTGGCATGACTTTTAAAATTCTGACCCAGCCACTAAAATCAACACATTGTAAATGAGGTTAAATTCCTACACTAACACCCTTCTACCAAGGAGTAAAAAAAATGCACATTGACACCTATTAGCATTTAACATTTGACCCAGCACAAAAATAATAATACATATTAACCAATAAAAAGAATAAGTAATCCAAAAAAATCAAGACAAACAAAACATTTTTTTTGTTTTTTTGCATTAAAAAAATATGATAAATCAGATTAATACATCTGGATTTGTCCCCAATAATCTGCTGTCTTCATGCACTTATACAATTAATCTGATTTATTTAGTTCTTTTACATTTGCACATGTGGAAAAACTATTAAATCATAGAAAATGGAAGTGACGTTGAAAAGAGTAACAGGAAGTTTGATTCTACCGTCACTATGTAGGTACTCCGAAATAAATCCAATAGAGGACTGAAACATCTAAACCAGGGTTTATTGATTATCACATTTCTGAAGTGCATGTAAATGCATCAGATCTGATTATTCCATTTATCTGATTACTAATAGTTGTTGTAGTTTATGGTCTTGTAAACAGGCCCATTGTCAGTGTTCAGAGTGGTATAGGTGATCAGAGTATATCTGTGTTAAAATATTAACCCATAAAGACCCAGTGCTGCTTTTGTGGCAGTGCCCAAATGATTTTTCTCAGTTTTTTTTAACTTTTTTTAAAAGTGATTTATCACCATTTATTCTGATATTATGCTCAGTATTTTGCATTTTTAATTGAAAATCAAGTATTTTCCTACATTGAATTCACTGATCATGATTGATGTCCATAAAAGCTCAAATTAAACTTGAGGGTAATTATATCAAAAACAGAGAAAATGGAGGGAAAAAGTGACTTTCTCAGTAAAAAATATATCATTAACTGAACATAAACCCAGTGTGTCCATCCACTGTCATTGATCCAACTCCATGGGTTTTACTGGTGAGTCAGTGTTGTAGAAGATGACGGTGTTTCCACGGTGGAGCCTCTGAACGTCCAAATGGGTCATATCTGATGACTATGAAAAGATGAAGAACTGTATTTTACACCAATTATTTACATGTATTGATAGCATTAATGGATCAACAATTATTTAACTTTTCATATCACTAAAAGATTTGTGTTGCCAGTGGATGTTTGGGTCTTTATGGGTTAATGTCAAAGTAAGGCTCAATTTTTTTCATTCATCTTCTCTGATAAGTGGTTATCCAAAGGCCCAGTGAGTACATACATGGTTCATGGAGCGAACTAACATGGCCTGGTTCTACTGTCTAACCTGCTCAGATATGTTTTTGTGGATCATCTACATTCTCTCTTTCCTCACAGTGGGATTCTGAACGTTCACCCCAGCCTCCTGCCCAGATGGCGAGGCCCGGCGCCCATCTTCCATACCATCATGCACGGGGACAAACTCACCGGTGTCACCATTATGCAGATCCGTCCTCACAGGTGAACACAGAGAAACCTGCTCTGTTCCATCAGCTTCTCAAACATAAACAGAGGTTAAAACTGTGACTTTACAGGTTCGATGTGGGCCCCATTCTGAACCAGGAGCTTCATCCAGTCCCTGAAAACTGCACCGCTGAGGAACTTGGAGATACTTTAGCCGTAAAGGGAGCACATTTGGTGAGTATTTTGAACGCACCTGGAGAGTTAACCCCTAAAGACCCAAATCCATAAAAGAAACAAAAACGAATAAGGCATGGCAGGTTTATTTATGTAGCACATTTCATGTACATGACAATTCAAGTGGTTTACATAAAACATTAAAAGTATTACAGCAGGGTGCAGGGGAAGCAATAAAAAGTGTAGGCATGAAAGAAAAAAAAAGACAAAACAGATAAAAATAAAAATACAAAAAATTCCAAACTAATAAATATATGAAGAAAACAAGCAAGACAATGAACAGAAATTAAAGAAAGATAATGAAAATACCAACAATATAAACAAACACAGCCAAAATAATAAAATGTGAAATGAATAAAAAAAAGAGACATGCAGAAAATAATCCACAAACGGAACAAAATTGAAACAAATAAAAAATAAAATGAAGAAATAAACAAATAAAGGATAAATAAAATGAATTAAAAAGAACAAATCAGACACTTGGTTTATTAATAAAATCAAAACAAATTAAGATTTACAAAATAATTAGTAATGTGTAACAAAAATGTAACAAAATGTGATCAATAATGAATAAAATGAACAAAACGAATAAAAATGAATAAAGTAATAAGCAGCATGAATAAATAAGCTACAAACTGAACAAAATGAAGAAAAAACCCCAAATAAATAGCAAATTGAAGAAAAACAACTAAGTAATTAATAAATGAATCAAAATGAATTAAAAATGAACAAAATAACGTTTTTTTTTATGTTCAGTTAATGGTGATTTTGCTGAAAAGTAACTTTTTCTTCAGTTTTCTCTGTTTCTGACATAATAACCCTCAACCTTCCTCTGAGCTTTTATGAACATTTACATGATCAGTGAATTAAATTAGGAAAATACTTGGTATTCACTAAAAAATGTAAAATACAAAAGATATATTAGAATAAATGGGGATAAATAACTTAATAAAGGTTAAAAATAGAGGAAAATTATTTGGGAACTACTACCAAACTAGCACTGGGTCTTTAAGGGTTAAAATAACTCTGTTCATAACTGGAGCTGCTGGTTCTTATTTTTATTCCTGATCCTCAGCTGATCGACACTCTGAGGACGCTGGACGAGAAACTGGTAAATAAAAGAGACCAGAGTCAGACCGGAGCTACATTTGGTACGTAGAGCTGAACTGAGCATGCTCAGATGGAGTCAACAGACTCATGTCTAACTGATGTGTTCTGTTCAACAGCTCCAAAAATCACTTCTCAGATGAGCTGGGTGGTGTGGGAGGATCAGACCTGTGAACAGATCCACCGCCTGCATCGAGCCATCGGATCCCGGTAACCAGGCCGATCCGGACGTCGTCTGATCCGTGTACTCCAGCCTGTCCAGTATCTGTGTGTATATAAGATGTTCCTCTGTGTCTTCAGATTCCTTTAACAACCACGTGGAAGGGGAACACCATCAAACTGCTGGAATGTGTAGGAAGATGTAACATTTCACTGTCAGGTAAGTGATGCGTTTACTTACATCACGTACAATGAGGTTTTACAAACGCCTCTTTAAAGCATATGTCAGTGGGGCTTCACTTATAGTAAGCAGATACATATTATATTGTTAAAAGTCAGAGAATGTAAATTAACCCTTTTAAGACAGCTGTGTCTCCGGCACCGCGTTTTCACATCCATCGTCTTTCAAATTAGTGTAACTCCTGAACCGTTCCCGCTGTTGACAAAATTCAAACAGCATCTTTTAGCTGAGATTAGGCTCTTTCTTTTGCTATATAACACATTAAGGTAGAGGTCTGCATTGGTTGAAGGGGAGGATGGAAGTGGGCAGAGCAGAGAGCAGAGTGCAGTCGGTGAGAGAGAGATGGAAGATTTGTATTACTTTTAGCAGCCTTTTAACAGTGAATTCTTCTAAATAATGTATATAATAATGATAGTGTTGTTTTGCTGTGTTTTTGTCAAGTGTAATTGGTCTTTTCATCCTTTTTTCATAGTTTTTATCGGTACTTTTCCCGGTTGGATGGATGGATGCATGGATGGATGGATGCATAGATAGACAGATAGATAGATAGATAGATAGATTATATTGAAATTTATATTATTGATATGAAATTACAGTGTAGCAGCAGCATGGCACACATTCAATAACTATATAAAACCACAGCAAACATGAGTAAAGAGATATAACATAAGACTAAACACTATACGCTGTACACTATGAATTAGAAGTATAAAAAGATCTGGGTAGAATCTGTAATTTGCTGAAATAGAACTGTAAGGTGCAAAACAAGTAGAAATATTCAAGTCGGGAATGTGCTAAATGACATTTAAGTGCAAATGGATTTATGTCCACAGACCTCAGACAGAGGTGAGTTTATTGGACAGTGTTATGGTATGTGTTGCTGTCTGATATTGGCTAACAGCTGACCAATTTTAAAAAAAAAATTGGCATCGGCCTTAGAGAACCCATATCGGTCGACCTCTAAAATATATCATCAAGTGAACATAGCCATATAAATTTAAATTAATTCATATAAACTCAAACTGATAGTAACTGACACAAATACATTACAAATATTAAATTATTCAATTCATTGTTGTATTGTGGCTGCCTCCATCGCCACAATAAACTAGCAAATTAAACATAAACATGTAAAAAATTATTATTATTTTTTTAACAAAATAGGCAAGAAATGTACAAAATAAACATAAGTAAGCAACAAAAGAAACAAAAAGTACAAAATAATAAACAAAATTAATAGAAATTGATAAATAATGGAAAAAATACCAGCTTGCCAAATAGATAATTAAAAAAAAAAAAGGTAGGTAATGGTAAAAGTAGGTAAAAAAAAAACAAAATCAGGAACAAATGGACAAACATTAACATCAGGAGAAAATAAACACAACATAGGCAAGACGAATAAATATAATAAGTAGTGCAATGAAAATAGATACAAACAATAAGGTGCGACAATAAACTGTAAAGTGGAAAGTAAAATGGAGTTTTTCATTTGGATGAAGGTGCATAAAGTGTGTAGTGGGAATAGGTTTATGAATATTGGAGTATAAATAAATACAAAAACAAAACAAAGAAACAGATAATAACTACGGTATCGACCAAAATGTCCTTTTAAATATTGGTATTGGACAGGATCTTTTATACTACTTCTTTTATGAACAGCTGAAACAACGAATGACTGTCAGTTTTCAACCTTAAATAAATAATAATTTGACATTTTTACCTGATATAAAACACTTCAGATCCCATTGAACTGGATTATTTTCAGATTATGTCCAGGTTTAACAGGTTAGTGTGCGTTTGTCGTTGCTGTTTCACTGCGTTTCTTCAGTCATGTCTAACCTGAGTGTGACGACCACATTTCACCCACATGTTGGTTGTAGATCTGAGGAGGAAACCGGTTCCTGGATCAGTGAGTTTTCTGAAGGAGTCAGACATCCTGGCCGTCTGCTGTAAGGTCGGTCTGAATCAGTTTAACTCCAGTTTATCTACAGGAAATACTCATATGCATCTGTTAAGACAACATGTGATTGTGAGAACTATTAAGGAGTGAATGTGTGAAGCCATATTTAAATTCAGGAGGGACTTTTTTTTTTTTTAAATAAAGTAGATATTTTGATACTTAAATCTTTGTGTTTTCTTTTTCCAGAATGGCTGGGTGGGATTCAGAGCTGTGCTTCTGAAAAAACGACTGACGGCAGCAGACTTCTACAATGGTTACCTCACCAGACACTGCAGAAGGAAACACCCAATGACACAGATGAATGTTTATTCGTCAGTAGGAACAAGAAGCAGGGAGGAGCAGAGGGAGTTCCACTCATTCATCCATGATTTAACAACTACAAACATATTATCCTATGGAATAAACTGTTATTTTTTGCTATTAAAGAATGCTAGAAAACTGAAGAAAGTGATATTTATTAAAAGATGAACTCAAGTGCTTTTTTGTTATTTTTCATCTGATACTGGAGTAAACATGACAGTGAAATGTAAAGTTCTGATGTCTAATAATTACACACTGAACCACATAACCACTGAAATCTACAAGAGAATGAAGTGTAGAACAAACATAAAAAGTCAGTGTATCTCTGTCAGAGGAGTACACCTGTGGAATAATCTGGATCAAAACTTAAAAATGTCTTCTTCAATTTGTGCATTTAAAAGGATGTATTAAATCCACTATAATAAAAAAATAGAACATTATCTGAATAAGTGTATATCTAGTTACAACATAGAAGTAAGCATAAAATACGATATTATTATAAGTAATTGTCATGATTAGGAGATATAACATTTATTGATCATTAAATTTGTGATAAATATTTAAAGTGCCTATAAATATTATAGTTTATATTAAAAATGATTGATTATGCAAACCTGATTGTGTGTGAGGTGACTAAAAAAGTGTATGTGAATGGTTTGTATGGATGTTTTGTGTTATTGTAAAAATATACAGAAAAAAAGTGTGTTTACAAAGCAAAGGAAGTGGAATTAATTTAATTATTTTGTAAAAAGGGGGGGAGCCTAAAAGTTATACTTCTTCCCACTCCTTTCCGAGCACAGAAAAATTTTGAAATTTTAAAATGTTTATGCATAATTTCCCCCCCATCTTTATTGAAAATATGTGTGTATACAAAACATTGACAAATTTTGAACAAACATCAAGATGTCAAAAGGAAAAATCATCCAAACAAATAAATTAACGTAATGCAAAGGCTTACACGCAAAGAAGAAAGACAAATATAATAATAATAACTTAAGATATAAGTATCTAATAAAAAATACATCTGAGAGTAAATTCAGTCCATTTTAAGGAATTCTTTATAAATTGTCAGAGTGTTAGTGCTTTTCTTGTTAAAGATAGTCCAATGATTTAATATATTTTTCAAATTCAGTCATAAAGACTTTAAAATTTGGGCGTGTTATGGCATATTTAGTTTTGTGTATGTGAAGTTTTCCAAATAAAATGATCAAATTAACAATAAATTCAAAGTTACATATGCCATGTTCAAAATGTGTAAGTACATTTTGAGGCGTTATAGCTGTATTTTCATTACATTTAAGATATAAGATAGTTTTCAATTTTAGGTGAGAAGTCAGAAGAACGCTCAAAGAAAGAATAAGTGTTAAGTGGTTTCAGGATAAGAATTACCTTTTTTTTTTAATGTTTATGCATGTTTTTTTTTTTTTTTAATTGAACAATGAACAATTGAACAGGAAATATACAAAATTATTTTACATCAAAGTAGGATAAAAAAAATAGTCACACTTCACAAAATATTTTACATTTCCAATATATAGATACAAATGCAAGTTAACAAAAAAAATGAATAAAAAAAAAAAAAAATAAAAAAATAATATATATAATAATATGATAATAATAATGCAAAAATAAAATTAAAAAGATCGAGGTATAAAATAGAAAATATATGATTAAATAAGATTATAACTTGACATAGTCTTTTTATTTTACTCTGTTTATACATAATTCAACATCATGAAATGCGGCAGTGACGGACTTATGGACTGTACCATCTTCTTATTTAAACAAGGTTCACTGAGAGATGCACTTTCACAAATATCTGATGACAAACAAACAGCAAACATCACTCATAAACACGTTTACTGATATATAAAACTATGTGCAAATAGCCGATGAAAAATAGTCAGGTGTCTGATATGACAGATAATACCTGTTTTTCGACAGTGCCACCCCCGTGTTTCCGTCCGATGGTATCGTCCGGCAGGAGAGACTGCCATTTTGCACAGTGACAGCTTGCTAAAATTTTTAAAGTGTTACACCATTACTTATTTACACCTGTAGTTGAGAATTATTGTCATCAAGTACAGTATATTCATACTGTAAGCAGACGTCCAAGTCGGCATTTTGTTTTTAAGCACACGTCAAGTTAATTGTGGCGTAAAACACGGGTAAGTTGGTCCTTAAGTTAGCACACGCTGTAATATCCAGCTAATGTTACCATAACAGACCCATGATGCTGCAGGTATGGGCTGTGTGGGCTTTAACTACCTCTGCAGGCTGTTAAAACTACAAACATCTAAGCAGAATGTTAGAGTTTGAAGGTGCGTTTGTGGTGGTTAAATGTAAGTGACATGTTATGACAGAATTTGTGTGTTTAATGTAAGTTTGAGGTCCCACTGGTCAGTAACACACCAGGCCTTACTGTAGAAATGTCAAAGTACATGAGATTAACAGTCATTTTAGTGTACGTATAACAAACGTCATGTCACACTGAAGCTCAAAATGGATAAATAAGTAAGAATTATAAAAAATGAACGCTTTAAGTTCATGAGAATCATTGCATGTTAAATCCCCCTTCACTTAACAACAAATATGTGTATTTCACTGTAGAAATGATGAAGCTGCAGACACTTAATCTGTCAATGTTTGCAAACTTGTGCATGTTGAATTGTGGTATAATGGATGATTTGGAGCTATCAATACATGATCAATACTCGTATACTGATACTAAAGTCTGTCCAAGACCTAAGAAACAAACTATTCATAGATTGTGTGTTTTGAAAGAGGAAGGAAGGGGGGAACATATACAAGGTAAAATGAACTGTATCTGACAAATTAGTGTCAGAGGAGTATTTTTATTATGTCTGAATAATGTCATCTTTTTGAGAAGGAATAAAGCTGGTCTTTGCATTTACCATCGAGCTGTATGGACTGACAGAAATGTGTGGGTTTGTATTTAACCACTGAAGTACTAGAGGATATACCAGTTCAGATTTCAGTTAGGTAAATGGCAATCAGTATGCAGGTTGCAAAGTATGTGCACGTAATAAGTGTAAAAATGACAATTAGATTATACTGTGACTTACAATACTTTCACATCACATGCTATAACGTGCTAAGCCATATCTTTTTACAATACAAATTTAAGGCAGTAGTATAAGTATTATTATATTAAATCTTTGGCTGTGGAGCTGCTCATCTCATGTCCCTGCAGATACTGCCTGTTGTCATATCTCAGTGCGATAGTATTGACAGTAATTTTACAACCACTATCAGCAGATAAGACATGGGAAAATATTACCAATTTAAATGACTCGACTAATTGATAATTTATTGACATATCAGCAACTGTAGTACTTTATTTTAGACGTCTACCTGCAGAGGAAATCATCTGTCTAATCATCTAGCTTCAGATAGTTTTGTTGCACTTGGGAACCTCTGCTCTTATCGTTGGACATATTTGTGAATGGTGTTATCAGCTATCCTATGTTGACAGATTACTAAAAGTGAAACTACTACTGACTGCTATGTGCTATCAATAGTTTTATGTTTTTATGAACAGTAGAATTGATCAAAGTTTAGATATGAGGTGGTTTGACGTGGAAGAATGAAAAATGCTTGTTTTTGACAAAACGCCCATTCACTTGTAAAACCTGTGTTTAATAGATTGTTTAATATGCTTATTTGGTATATATATATTTGTCCTAGTCATAATTTGTTTCCTGCCTCTTTCATTATACTTGCACGGAGCAACTGTAACACACAGTAATTTCCCCTGGGATTATGAAAGTATTCTGATTCTGAAAAGTGTCAGTTTAAGAAAGATTACCAGCACGGGTGTCTTTATTAGTTCCTTTAAATTTTATTTTATTGACATGTCAAGTGTCTTCGTCAGTGACACCACCTTTAGCTCCGCCCAGGGTTATACTAATATTTAGTAATAGCGTTCTTACCAGCAATAAACAAAAGTACTGTTTTTTTTTAACCACATCATTTCTTATTACACTAAGATGAAGTTTAACATTGTGAGGGATTTAATATCCCAGGATGTTTTTTTATATTACTGTTGACATTTTTTTTTTTAATTCCAAAGATATCAGGATGATTGGAATCTGTTTGTCACACTGTCTCCAGCAGTGTTGTTGTGTGATGAAAGCATGTCAAAAATGTAGACTATATAAAGATGGACTCTGCCACACCATTTCCTCCAGCTGTGTAAAATTAAACCCAAACTTTGGCAGTCACGGAGGCAGCCATGTTAAACCTGGGTGGCACAGTTTGGAGCCCCTGTCCTGCCTGAGTGATGGGTTCATGGCTGTGAATCTGATGGATATTGGACAGTGATCAGCCAGTACAGCTGTCACCTGTTTTTATAATGACAAGTTCAGGTTATAATCACTCTTCAAAGCCCCAGAGTACATGCTAGTATACTGGTGTTTATTCATTGCTACTTGAAATGTGTAGATTTCTATGTATTTGTAATCACTTTTTGTTGTTTCCATCTCTGTGTTTCCATATTTTAGAGTTGAAGTGCAAGGCTCTGGATGGATAGTCTGGACCCTGAAACACTATATGTGTCTCCAGATCAGACTGGACAAAGCCCCGACCCCCTTCCTACTGTGGAGGTTCCCAGCTTGGCCTTGGGGGGTAAGGACCCATCAGTTTTACTCAGTTCAATGAGAGGAGTTGGTTTTAGGCTCAGACACCATGTAAATAATAAATGTTCACTGACGGCTTTGGAAAAGTGATCCAGTCAGTCACGTGACCTGAAATCAACCTGAAACAGTGCAGACGTGCACTGAGCACTGTGTGCAGCGTTTGTTCATTTCCTGTTTCAGGGGTTTCTCCAAGCCCCGCCCCTTTATGGAGTCAAGTGGCAGATTCTGTCCCATTAATTTCAATATGAAAAGTGAACATGACTGACAGATTTAGATTTGTTTTTTTCACTCTGATATTCTCATTTTCCACAAGCCACATGTCTTCTGAACATTATTACATTAAAATGACAATCTTAAGCCTTGGATGTATGAGTGTGGACCCTACACTCTTTCACGAGTGGGTCAAAATGACCTGTGTCGTTTTTTGATTTGTTTTATGTGTGTTTTTATGTCACTTTTGTCATTTTGTCATGTTAAAAATATACATTTGTATTATATTTTGGTAAAAATGATTTCATGTTTGAAATGTTTTTTTAGTTTCTTTTTTTTTTTTACACTTTTAACAATTTTAAGATTTTTTTTTTTTATTTGGAAAATTAGAATGTAATATACAGCATATAACAGCAATAGAACAATGCCAACACCCATTTTGTGAGTCGTTTGGTTTTGCTGTAGAATGAATCAAAGGTTCAGATGTAATTATATTGTAAATAAATGTGGGTCATTTTGACCCACCTATGGAAGCTGGGGTAGTAATACAAAACTACATTGTCTTAAAATCTATCAAATATAAGTTAAACATTTAAATGGCAGGATGTCAGTAGCATGCATTTTGATGTATACCTGGAATATGAAATCATAACAACTTTTCATCTCAAAGATATTGTACGTAAACAACCTCAAAGGGTCATTTTGAGCCACTTATAAAACTGATGGGAAAATAAAGCAAATGGTAATTATGGTAAAAGCACCAGTCATATGCATCAAATGGCTACTAATAGAATAATTTTTATTCAGAACCTTCTTATATAAATCAGTATGATTAGTGTTTGTATTGTGTATTTTCAGTCTTTATGGATTTATTAGTTTATTGTCATTTTTATGGTTCAAATAAAATGATATTGTCTTCACACATCTACCATGAATAGTTAGTTTACAAATAGAAAAAAAATAATGATAAAAACCTAATAACCAAGTTAATAAGTGAAAATTAGACAAAATCATGCCAATATTAATCAGAATAAATAAATAAATCAGTAAATTCAATTAAGTTTTAGCCATAAATCTTCTTAGAGGTCTTTTTTTACAGTTCATACTCTCTGGTTCAGTAGTCTGACCTCTGTTAAAGTCCTAGTCCCGGTCCTAGTCCTGGTCCTAGTCCTGGTTCTAGTCCTGGTTCTCATATTCCTGTATCTCTCCCTGATGTATGAGGGTGGTGATGCCCTAGAAGGGGTGAGTTGGGTCCTTCAGGATGCCGTACTCGCCACTGGTTCTCATGTTTTTTAATAAAAACCCACAGTAAATGAATGCAGATGAATAGAGTATGTGAAGCCCCCCTGTTCTGTGGATCAATAATGTGGTAAAAAGAGTTTACTGTGAAACTTTCCTTTGGGCAGATTGTGTTTCAGAAACAGTGTTGGACATATCATCAAACCATCACTACAAACAGCTGCTTGTAGTAAAACCACACACTTTGGGAGATGCTGGAAATTTGTTTATACATATAGTGTTAATATAATATTATATATATAATCTATATATAATATATATATATATAGCTTCTTTAATTATATAAAATTACACTGAGATATTAATATCGAGGATGTTAAAACCATTTTAGTTCATTTTAGTTCCACATCCAGAACAATTCGATCTCAAGTGCATTAGATCATGAAAATACTATGAAATAACCTATAAATAATGACAACTCCAAATATTTCTTAGTATAAAAATGTAAAATTACAAGAAACTTTCACATTTAGAAACTATCCTTTCACAAAAAATTTGAATAAAATGAACAAATATAAACAGCCTGAAATGTCTTAATAGAAGTCAGTGTAATTGTACCAATTCTGTCTGTTACTGAATGTTTTGTGTATTTGTAGATCAACTGTGGTCTGTAAGTTGTAATAATGCACATGTGTAAATGATAAACTGAGGCTGAATATTTTTAAAATTGCACTTAGATTTCTTAAGACATTTCAGGTTGTTCATTTTATTTACATTTTTAATGAAACTTTGTAGATGTAAACATATTCATAATGTAATTTTTTCACAGCTATTATTTTACTAGTTTACTAGTACTAGAATGTGACCCCTGAACTAAAATAAGTTTGACACCCCTGCTTTACTCCATATATGTATGTATGTATGTATATATATCTATATATATCATACTATCTATCTATCTATCTATCTATCTATCTATATCTATTATATATATATATATATATATATATTATTATATATATATATACATATTACATATATATATATATATATACATATATATATATATATATATGTTTTTTTTTTTTTTTTTTTTTTTTTTGTAGTGTTGATCATTTATTTCCTGCTACTTTAATTATATAAATTACACTCAAGATATTAACAATCAAGGATGTTAAAATCATTTTAGTTCAGGTCCACATCCAGAACAATTCGATCTCAAGCGCATTAGATCAGTAAAATACTATCATAATAACCTATAAATAATTACAACTCCAAATATTTCTTAGTATAAAAATGTAAAATTACATGAAAACCTTTACATTTGAAACTGTCCTTTCACAAAAATTAAAATATAAACAAATATGAACAACCTGAAATGTCTTAATGGAAGTCAGTGTAATAGTACCAATATTCGGTCTGTTACTGAATATTTTGTTTATTTGTAGATCCACTGTGATTTGTCTGTTATAACCATGCTCATGTATAAATGATAACCTGAGGCTTAATATTGTTAAATTGCACTAAAAGACATTTCAAGTTGTTCATGTTATTCACATTTTTGTAGATGTGAACATATTCATAATGTCATTTTTCACTGCTATTATTCTACTAGTTTACTCGTACTAGAATGTGGCCCCTGAACGAAATGATTTGACACCCCCGCTACCCAGACTACCTCTCAACCACCTACTGTACAATTAATATTGACTACTTCTGTGCAATATCATATCATTCTGACCACAATACTGTGTAATTTTCAATACTTCGTACTGTATATAACTTATTTTAACTATGTTATCTCAGGATACATTTATTTTTTATTATGAAACCTATCGGTTTTTATTCTATGCATATTTTTGCACTGAAAGGAGCTGCTTCTTAAATCTCTTTGTACATGTGTGTAGTGAAAATAAAGGCTTTCTTTTCTATTCTATTCTATTCCATTCTATAGCCCATATAGTGTATGTATTAGGGATGTAACGATTACCGGTATAATGATAAACCGTGGTAAAATTTCCAACGGTTAGTATTACCATTTAAATTCTAATTATCATGATAACCACGTTTTTACCACACTTTTCCATACAAAATGCCTTTGTAAAGATCTGCTTTTATGTCAAATATTTGAGTATAGTTTTAATGTATTACAATTTAAAATTTCTATACCTAATATTTGGAACCAGTATTCACTTTTAAAGTCTTTGAAAAGGTTCGTTAAGCATCTTTGTGTTATTTATGCAATAATGTATATACATTTTTCAAATTAGATTTTTTTTTTTTTTTGTGTGTTTTTGTCCTTTTGTGTTGATATAATAGGTTAAATTGAAAAACTAATAGGCGGATGAGGTAGATGAAGTTGTGCTGAAAAAAAAAGGTACCAAACATGGGTATAGGAAACATTTCTTTATATAGTATATAAAGGCAAAATCTAAAGTACTGAAAAACAGCCAAAATAGGCTCAGACCCATAAGGGTTTATATTTAAATGTTTCTGCCAACAGAAAGTGCATTGTGCCAATTATTTTATGTGGTTTTTTTGTTGTTTTTTTTTTTTTTTTCAAGATACAACTTGGTTAAATTATTTCGTTGTGTGCATAAGTACTTTTTGAACATTTTGAGCACAATTTCAACAATACCGCGATAATAATGATAACCATGATAATTTTGGTCACAGTAACCGTGATATGAAATTTACGTATCATCCCTAGTATGTATATATATTATATTTTTGTAGTGCTGATCATTTCTTTCCTGCTACTTTAATTATATTTGCATGAAGCAGCTGTAACACACAACCGTTTCCCCTGGGATTAATAAAGTATCCTGATTGTGATTAGTGTATAAATAGATACCTGTGTGACCGAGAGCTTCCTAAAGTTGTCACAACGCATCTCCCTTCATAGGAGTGTGTTTTTGTGTGGTTGTATGCACTGTTGCATGTCATTGGTTACTTAAAGTTTTTACTCACACAAACCAGTGGCGGCGGTGGGACCACTGGGCACACAGCCCCCTCGGGCCGGAACCTAATTGTTAGCTCCTGTTGTGGCTAGTCCGGGGATTAGCTGCTGGCTGGGTCGTGCTATTCACTCCCTCTTTCATACCCGCTGCCCACTCGGCCTTATCACCATCAATCTGACACTTTGTTTATCTGACGCTGCAGCCAGATCTGCTGGCCTAGGAGAAACGTTCACAAAGGCACTGGATCATCAGCACTTTGATTGTGTGACCTCAAATGGCCATCACTCCCCCTGTGCCCGGTAATCTGGCTCGTCCTCTGTCTTCATGATCTTCCTGCCGTGTTTTTCTTTGCCGGTCCTAGAACCTGAAACGCCAACCTGAAGGCCCGTCACTTTGTGTGCGTCACTCGTGTCCTCCATCTCATAGGTGTCTCCTCGGTCGGGTTTTGTTGTATTTTTTTTGTTCCGGCCAACAGGTTCTCCATGTGGATTGATTTATCCTGGTGCGCCGTTTTCCTCTTGTCTTCCGTTCTCCGCTGACTGCTGTTTGATTCCGGTCGTCAGGGACTTACTACCACGTGTCTCATCTGGAGTTTACCACCGGTCGGTCGTTGTCGCGTTCATTTAGTTTCCCCGTCTTGAAGAAGAAACCGAAAGAAGCACGTTTTCGCCATCATGTCTTCTTTTAAGTTGGATTTTCTCCCAGAGATGATGGTGGACCACTGCTCTCTGAACTCTAGTCCTGTGTAAGTTCTTCACCCTGTTGGAGTTTGTGTCCTTCGTCCTGCGTTTCTAGAGGTTTCTGAAAGAGCCGGTTTAGTGTAAGGTCTTCATTTTAAGTCCTGTTGGTACTAACTGTCACTGCTTACAGGTGGTTTTGTTGTCGCCACTCAGGGAACTTTTAGCGTTTGCAGAACCTCGTTGTGAGCATCGCTTTGGTTGAATCCACCTCTGATTCTTCTCATTCTGTTGGTCATAGAAAGCAGATTCTTAGACATAGACAGATTTTATTAGTCATTCAGATTTACATCAAAATGAGGTTTGGATGCAGTGGCTCAGGAGGCAGTAGGGATAAATAAAACAGACACTATATACACAAAATAAAAAATATGCATATAAAAACTATGCATCAAATAATAACAACTATGATTCAGTAAGAAAAAAACAGATTTTTATTGTTAGTTCACTAGATGCACAGGACATACAGAGAATTGAGATACCATTTCTGTCTCACTTTGTTATTAAAAAGCCATGCAATTCTTTTTAAAAAAGAGGTAAAAATAGAATAAGAATAAATGGGTGGTATAAAGACTAAACTGTAATAGAATATAAAGTGTATGTCTATTTACAATAGCAGCAATATGCAATCAGTAAGAGTTAGAGGTGCATAATGGATCAATACAGTAACAGTATAAGTAGATTTGCTGTATAATCCATCTCTCCCTCTTGTTGCAGTGAATTCTATATTATTTTTTCTTTTAATTTTATTTTATTAAGCTTTATTTAACCAGATAGAGTCCCATTTATAAAAGGTCGACCTGGCCCAGAGGTCAGCTGCACATGCCATGAAAGAATACAGGTTTATAAATTAAAACAATTCATAATTTAGTAATAACAGAAAGGTTTGACAGTTTTTAAAGTGCAGTTTGTTTTTTAATATTTCATACAAGTGCAAATTTAGTTGAGGTCACAGTAATTTAAGAACACAGACAGTGTTCGAATGACTCTCTGTCTTGTCTGTAAGATGGAATGAAAAGCTTGGAGTGACATGAGCTCAGGTATTTTCAGCTCCAGTTGAAGTGTATTCCAGTCACAGCTGAAGGCTCTGTTCCCCAGTTCAGTCCTAACTTTAACAACCTACTGACATCCTTTCTGTAAAAATACTCAGATCTTTAATAGGGTCAGCCTTTCTTTGATCCATTTGGTCATGTTTCTTGGTTTATATCCCATTTCCAGGCCTGTCATTCAGCTTATTTTTGCAGATCCAGTAGGTGGTGTTGAATTTTCTCTTCCCCTTGTATCTTGTTTATTATTAAGATAATACATTTATATAGATTATAAATGTATCTTAGGTCTGCTTTTATCATATTTAATGATCTATGTCTGTTGGAATGATGTTATTAATTACAGTCTCCAGTCCCAGGATCTGTTTTATCTTCGAGTTCTAAAAGTCAGAGCAGAACTGGGAAAGAAAGCTTTTAAATGTTCTGGTTCCACTGCCTGGAACAACTTACAGAAGGAGATTAAACTGAAGGAACTGGTCTATGTAAATGCATTCAAAGTCATTTTACGTGAATGGGAAAAGGATGAATGTGGATGTAGGTGTTTTTCAAACTGATTGAATTGGATTCTGCTTTGAGATGCTTTTAAGGAACATTGTTGTTATGTTTTTAGTACCTTTTAATTCATCAGTAGTGTTTTATGTATGTTTTTAGTTTAGTGTTTTATGTAGTCTTTTAGAACTAAATTTTACTGTGTGTTTTATGTTCTTTTTTAATGTGAATGTATGGATGAAATCTGTATTTTCTGTAACTTGTGGTGCTGCTGTCTTGGCCACAACACTCTAAATAAATAAAGGTTAAATAAAGGTTAATAAATAAATAAATTGTATTAATAACCCATCATATTTAGGGTTAAACACAGTTATCTGTAAAACTGAATAACAGACCTCAGAGTTTTTACTCAACCAGTGATGTTTGGTTTAAAGATAACCAATCAGAGATCTCTAGTGGTCACTGTAACTTTAAATCATGAGTGAAGGATTAAGATTAAGTTAGTATTTGAGGAAAAACTGGGCAATAATATTATATGATAATTCTGAAAAGATTTTTGGTTTATTTAAGAGGAGAAAGCAAACCTTGATTTCCAGCTAGTGTCGTATCACATTTACATACATGTGACAAGCAGTCCCTCAGTAATAATATAGAATACTTCATATTCAGATTTGACATCACATGTAAGGCTGGTAAATAATGAGACTACAGGCATCTGTGTAAAAACTGAAATCTAAGATCTGTACAGAATAATAAACACAGAATAATGATAAGAAAACAGAATAATTTAAAATAATGTGAGACAGACAATGATGGATGGGTTGTTTTGTTTCTAAATTTCTCCTTGTATACATAGTCATTTGTTTTGGTGACGTCTTGCCTGAGAAAAGAAATGGAAAATGTGTGAATAAGACAAAAACAGCATAGTTTGGCTGGTCACAAAGAAAAACAATAAATGTATAGTGTAAAACAGCAGGGAAATGAACAGAAAGGGACTGTGAAATCAGCAAAAACACTCTGATTTGTCTAAGACATCATCCACTCCACATTTTATGAACAGACAACGCTGCACCCTAAAATTAAGTAATTATGGTCGTATCTGTTGTAGATATTCATGCTTTACTGTGTTTACCTGGTTTAGATTCTTGAACATCACTCAGTATGATCTGGTTCATCTACAGTTTAATTCCAGTGGATTCTGCCTTTACACCCTGGAAAAACGTATTCCAAGTGCATTATCTGGATTCACATATTTTAAGAGACGACGTGATGATTTATTTCCAATAGGGTTTAAGAGCAGAAAGGGTTATAATGATGTTTGTTTTATCTGTGATGGTCTTGCTTTTGTATTTACTACTGTCAACTTAAATTTCCCCATGGTGGCATCAATAAAGTCTTACTTATCTTATCTTATCTATCTTATCTTATCTTATCTTATCTTATCTTATCTTATCTTATCTTCTTATCTTATCATCACCACAGTGTGAATGTAAGAGTGAATGAATAATGGATCCACTGTATGCGCTTTGAGTATGCGTTCATTGAAAAGTGCTATATACATTTAATCCATTATTGTTATTATTTATTATTATCTTATCTTATCTTATCTTATCTTATCTTATCTTATCTTATCTTATCTTATCTTATCTTATCTTATCTCATTTGCTGGCAGTTTGAGAATTCTTTTTTTGGGGTTGAAATCTAAACCTACAAATACCCATAACACAATAAAAAAATACATATTTCATTTGTCATGATGGTGCCTTTCATTGGTTTGTACCAGGGTGTGGAAGATGTCAGTGCTGTTGAGCAGCAGCAGGACTAACCTAAAGAAGTTCAATGAGCAGACACTGAGAGAAACAACCTTCCAATTTGCAGAAATATCCCCTTTACACATAATCAACAACCAGACCAAGCTGATACCAGTTCACTTCTAAACAGAATCAGCGTAGTTACTGTTTGACTCTACTCCAGTGTAACCTCAGCTACAGGAGGGCTTTTATTACACTGAATACTTTTAATCCAGTTGGTTTTGGTCTTTCTGATCTTGACCTTTTGACATTTGACTTTTGTAATCCTTCCAGTTCATCCCTGATTCTTGTTCAAGTGAATGCTGTCTGTCCAACCTTTTGTAAGATACTGTGTTCTAGAAGGACCGACATGCAGATATGAGGTCGAAGCACCTTTAAAAATGTTGTCATTAAATAGTTAATGGACTTGGATTCGTATGGAGCTTTTATACCTTGATGTTTGTCAAAGTGCTTCATAAAGTGTCATATATTCACACAGATGTGGGTAAACCCAGTTTTAATCGCTAAATCACTACAAAAGGAGCACCAATGTATTGTTGTAATATTAGGACTTGAGAAATTAAAAACAGCTGCTACGTAAAAGTTGTCTCTGTGTCTGATGTAGCCAATCGTCTGTGATGTGTTTTTGTGGTTTTCAGTCCAGTTGACAGACCTGGGTTTGGGTCTCTGAGGGGTGGGGTCAGTTTTTAGCTCACCAGCCAATAGGCCATGAGCAGTCATGAAGGCGCTGTGTCTGATGTCGTCTTTGTCGTTGTCTTTGTTGTCGACTTCATTGTCTTTGTTAGGAATTATTTCAAACATCATCTACAAAACTACTGGTCGGATTCATTTCAAATTTTATGCACTTTCTTTGGGGTAATGTCTACAAAGTTTGTTGACAGTTTTGTGAAATTTCGATTTAGAATTTTTGACAATTTTTAAAATATTATAAATGAGCCTTTACATATAATGGTTCATATTTTAATGGGTTATAACATGTAAATAGTTACAGATATCAATATAGTTCCTATTGATCACTGATAGAAGTCATATATGGACTTTGATTGAATGAGTTGAGTTCTCCTCCAGTGAAAGTCCCGCCCACTTCTGTTGTTCGATTGATCTGCATCCAGACCACAGGACTGGAACATAGAAACAGAACCTGACAACCTCACACATTCAAGTTGTTACTGATTCTTGATAAAATATGTCGGTGAGGTACAGGGACATAGGAACTATTTTCTGAAACAACAGCAGCTGGTGTTCACTGGAGAAGCAGGTGATAAAGCACAAGAGAAAGCAACAAAGTTTTTACATATTCAGGTGGAAAACCAAGCAGTCAGTCACATCACCCAGTGAAAATTCACATCCAATCAGAGAAATCCACACTTTGAGCTTGGCTTTTAGTTAATCTGTTCTTGTGTGTTGCTGCTGCATCCTGGAGCTCAATATGAACATGAGTTAATAGATAAAGGTGACCATTAGTCGGCGGATGGATTGGTTTATGAACAGATCTTCATTAATTTATTCTGAAGTTGTCAGGGCATTATCTAATTTGTGGTTCATAGCTCAGAATAGGAGGATCTACCTTCAATTTGACACCTCAAAGTCATCAGTGGAAATGTTTCTGTTCTCAGTAAATGATTCTTTATGATATTTGATTAATATTAGTATCATAAAATCAGAGTCTGTAACAGTGAGTAGTTTAAAACAATATCACACTAATGAATATAATAATTCCTACAGTTAATGTTTCAGTTCTTTATCCCTTTAACTGATGCATGAGGAGCTACTTATTTCTGAAACGACCATCAGTTTGATAGAAGCATAAAGACTGGATTGTGTTTTAATGAGTAAAGGTCATGTGGTCTGATGAGTTCAGTTTGACCCTGTTCTGGAGGCAGATGATGTGATTACCCATCATGCCTAGTGCTTACAGTACAAGCCTGTGGGGCAGTGTTATAATCCAGGGTTGGTTCAGTTGGTCAGGTCAAGGGTCACAACATTATGTGTCCAAGAAATTATGGAAATAAATGTTCTGACACTGTATAAACTTATTGAAATGATGTCACAACGAATGCATGCTGTAATCGAAGCTAATGGAGGTCCAACAGGATATTAGAGTTTGGACTTTTTATCTCAGCTGTGCATTTAATAATATATGCTACTTAAAGGAGTTATATTTTGCTTTTTTAAATGGAATTCTACATTTTCAAACATTTCCCTGTGGTCTCCATAAACTTTAAATGCTCTGCTTGGGTCTGAATTCTTCAGTAATTCAACTCCACGGGTCCATCTTCAACCCTATTTCTGAGTAATGACACCAGAAAGGAGGTTTGGAGCACTGGCCCTTTAAATGCACATGAGCCACTTCAGGCCCCGCCCCCTCCAGGTTGTTGGCTGTGCTGCTCTGTCCTGTTCAACCAACAATTGAACATTTTAGGTCGATTAGGCTCAAAGTTTGGACATATTTTCAGTATGGACTACAACCGCTGCTGCTGACAAACAATTATGTCGAACTGGAAAAATGTTTGTCTGAAGTCTGGACCTTATATATGCAAATGTGGACAAGAACTAGTTATAGACGTAACAAATTAAGCAAGAAGTAAAACAGGTTGTAGAAATCCAGTTGATTTTTGTCCAAATGAATGTAAAGATAGTTTTGCAAGACTTGGAGGGTTCAAATTCAAACTGTATGAACTATTAGGGTCCAAATACACAAATAATGAACCAAAGACGAATAGAAGTGGGTTTAGATAAATATGACCCCTTTAAGAGAGCACATCCTGGAGTTCATCTTTTATCTATTATCTACCATTGGTCCTTCTGGTTCATTATAAGTGTTATCATTGTGTTCATGGGATCTGTCCAGAAGCTGCTGGGAATAAAAACCACACCAGTGAAACCAAACTGGCTCATTCAGCAGATCCTGGTCTACATGGACAGTTAGATTGTAGTAAGAGTCTAATATTCTAGTCATTTTAAAGTAAGGCATTATCTTCATGTCCTGATAGTGGTCTGGGGTAAAGTTAGATGCAGTTCCAGTTTGGTCAGTCTGCTCCAGGGTGGAAACTAAAGTGGAATTTTTCATTAAAACAGCTTGATCCTGATGATGACAGTGTCTTGACACTAAATTAAACTAGTTTTAAATTAGGATTAAGCACCATGACAACGTGATGAACGTGAGATTATATCTGTGAGTGTCTGATGAGTAGTTTAGTGTTTAATAACCACCCCCCCAGTCAATGGACAATACACCACTGAACCCTCCCTCAATATTCATAACTCATGCACCTTGATTTTTTTTTATTTTACCATGAATATATCCTTTATTTGTTGTATATATCCTTTTTTTGTTGTATATATTTCTTCTATCTGTGGTACAGAGTTGACCTTTTGTCAATATTTTCCAGTACTATATATTTTCAGGATAATTTTTTGTGTGACAGTTTTATATACAGTCTTTTTTTTTCACTTTAATCTGCTGGTAAACAGAAACAGAGCTGATAAACTGATACATTGTTCTTGTGACAGTGACAATAAAATTCTAGGGGTTTTCGTGTGATAACGATTGGAGACATGGCACTGTCAAACCAAACTACAACTACAACTACACTGCAACCGTTGGAAATGAAGCTGAAGAATGAAGACGATGCAGCTTTAAAAGAGGAAAAACTGTGCCTTAACTAATAAGGTGTAGCCTGACACGCCTGAACATGCATAGATACACCCAGATATGTCCGCACATGCCTGGATACACCTGGACATGCTTGGATATGCCCAGACATGCTTGGATATGCCTGGACACACCTGGATGCACCTGGATATGCCCGGATATGACTGTAGATGCCTGGATACGCCTGGACATGTTTGGATATGCCTGGATGCACCTGGACACGTGTTGATACACCCGAACATGCTTGGATGCATTTAGATACACGTGGGTACACCTGAATATGCCCACAGACGCCTGGATAAGCCCCGACATGCTTGGATATGCCCGGACACGCCTTGATGCACCTGGATATGCCCGGATACGCCTGCACACACCTGGACATGCCTGAATATGCCCAGATTTGCCCTGATTTACCCAGATACACCCGGACATGTCAGGACACGCCCAGATGCACCTGGACATGCCTCGATATGCCCAAATACACTTGGATTTGCCTGGATACACCGTTACACCCCTGGATATGCCTGTACACGCGTGGATACACCTGGATAGGCCTGAACACGCACAGATTCGCCTGCACACACCTGGACACGCCTGAATATGCCCGATTTGCCCGGATTTACCCAGATACACCCGGACATCCCAGGACACACTCAGATACGCCTGGACACGCCTCGATATGCCCAGATACACTTGGATTTGCCCGAATACACCTTTACGCACCTTGGATACACTTGGATACGCAGGTCTGCTGGAGCAGTGGTGGCCCTGACCATAGACAACTCCTCTCAGTTCACTTTTTTACCTCCTCGGCTTCAACTCCGTCATCCTTGATTTTGATCCAGAAATCGACTTCAGCGCTCTGTCTGAAAGGATTTTTTAGTTCCCTATAGTCATGGGTGGAGGACTGACGAGGAACCACACCCAGATACCTGGGTCATCATTCTGTTCCTGGATCAGAACTGGAGGATTCCCAGGTTTATCCTTAGTGGAAGATATTTGGCAATGGATATCTGACGTTTAACTGGAGACATGACGCACATCTGGATTATACAAACCACAGCAGGAGAAGAGCTTATCCTATTTATAATTTAAAATGATCAAATATACAAGCAGACTGACATCACATACAGCGCCACATTGTGAGTTTAATTAAAATTTAAAGATTAAAACAATAAACAGATGAATGAATAACAGATGATGCAGTTTGTTATATTTACTCATTCATTCTTTCTCTGTATCTGTATAATCCTCTGAATCCCTTGTACTGGTTCTGTCCAGTGTTTGGTTCTGTATCAGACCAGTTTGAAGGTGTTCTAACTGGTCCAAACCTCGTCTAAGACGTTATCCAGTCAATTGGAGATCACTGGTTGAAATGGAAATGCACATGAGTCCTGTTTGACTGTATTCAGTGTGACTCATGGAATTGAAAACTTTAATCAGGTCTAATTTTTTAACTTTGAAACTGTTGTTTCTTTTCTTTTCTTTTCTCTTTCATTTCTTGTTTCAACTTCTTCTGTTTGCTGTGTGTGTCGTCAATGTGAATAAGTCCAGGATGTAAACATTAGAATGAAGCTCTAGCCGTAATTTCATGGTTTGGGTTTTAATTTGCAGGGTCTTCTGCAGGGTTCATCTTTTAAAACATTCTCCAAAATGAAGGAAGTCATTTTCGTATGAATGGTGTATTTTTTGCTGCAGTAGGTTTTCTGTCATAGGATGTCCAAGCAAAACTGGCAGCTGTGGCTCAGTTGGTAGAGCGGGTCGTCCAGTGACTAAAAGGTTGGCAGTTCGAATCCTGGCTCCCACTGTCCACATGTTGGAGTGTCCTTGAGCAAGACACTGAACCCTAAATTGCTCCCAATAGGGCCAGGCAGCGCCATATGCAGCATTCGCCCGCTGGTGTATGTGTGAATGGGTGAATGTGAGGAATTGTAAAGTGCTTTGGGCACCATGAAGGTGTAGAAAATGCGCTATCAGTCCATTTACATTTACCATTCTCCAAAATGAAGGAAGTCATTTTAATATGAATAGTGTATTTTTTCCTGCAGTAGGTTTTCTATAATAGGATGTCCAAGCAAAAACTGTCATTTATCAAATTTGTTCCTGACTGTTAAACATTCTTTTTACCTTTAAATCAGAGATATAGTGTTCAACACGTTGTCTGTCCATCATTCTGTTTCTCGATCAGGGGAGTCAAAAATACGGCCCGTGGGCCAAAACCGGTCCGACAAAGGGTCAGATCCGGCTTGTGGAGTGAATTTGTGAAACGTAAAAATTACACTGAAGAAATTAACAGTTATATTTGTAAAAACCATGTTAGTTCAGGTTCCACATACAAACCAGTTTGACCTCAAGTGGATCAGACCAGTAAAATACTATCAGAGTAACTATAAATAATGATAAATACAACTTTTTCTCTTTGTTTTAGTGTAAAAAGTTTAAATTGTATGACAATGTTTACATTTACAAATTTCCTTCCACAAAAAATGTGAATAACCTGAACAAATATGAATAACCTGTTTTGTTTTAGTAGTAGTAAGTGCAATTGTACCAATATTCTCCCTGTTATTAAATGTTTTGTGTATTTGTAGATCCACTGTGATCTGTTAGTTGTAGTGAACATGTGTTAAAGATAAGCTAAGGCAGAATATTGTTCAAATTGCACTTATTTTTCTTTAGAAATTTCAGGTTGTTCTTGTTATTCACATCCTTTAAAGGATAGTTTGTAGATGTAAACATTTCATAATGTAATTTTACTTTTTCACTGTTATTATTTTACTGGTGCGGCCCATTTTAAGATAATTTCAGGCTGTTGGAGGCTTCTGAAATACAGTGAGTTTGACATTCATTTTCTAGATCATAACTGGGAAAAAAAAATCCACATTTTTTTCCACCACAAGGGGTCACTAGTATATATTAATTAGAAAACAAAATATGCACTGTATAAACTACAATTCATCATTCATTTATGTGTTTAAGTGGTTTTTTCTGTCTGTTGTATCTGCTTTGTAATTTATGTTCTTATATGACTTAACTGTTCTGCTGTCAATGAAACTGTTCTAATATCAGTAACGTATTGCTTTTCAATTTACTAGAGTCTCGGGGGGACATACCATCCTCTGATTTAAAGATAGTATTTTATTTATTTGAAGTGGATTAATGCAGTAAAGAGTCAAGTACAGTAGATAATAGTTATGATTAAAAAGAATCTAACGCAATCGTATTTTCCTCTGTAGTGGGAAAAAGATGAATGGGTCTCTGGATCACCCGGACCAACCAGATGTGGACGCCATCAAGATGTTTGTGGGCCAGATCCCACGGTCCTGGTCTGAGGATCAGCTTCGGCTGTTTGAACCTTTTGGAGCCGTCTATGAGATTAATGTTCTCCGAGATCGAAGTCAGAATCCACCACAGAGCAAAGGTTTACCCACTGAAACAAAACACACACACATATTATCACTACACAGTAGAACTGACAGATTATTGAAGGTTAATACAACTGTACTATTACAGATATGAACTCTATCTCCTGAGAGTTTTGGACATCTGTAACATACTTTTTCTTTTCTTTTTGCTTCAACCTTTATTTAACTGTACAAAGAATGATTTTGATCAGGGCAGTCAAACATACGGCCCGTGGGCCTAAACTGGCCATCCAATGGTGTCAATTTATCCCAAAGACAAAGTACAAAAACTACACTGAAGACATTAACAATCCTGAAAAGTTGTTTTGATCATAAAGTTAAATGATATATTTTCAGTTCCAGATGCCTGTAAATGTTTTGTGTATTTGTAGATCTACTGTTGTCTGTAAGTTGTACTGCACATGTGTAAATGATAAACCGAAGCATAAAATGTTTAAAATTATTGCAGGTTAGTGATGCTGTTGTCACTTTTCTCCTCAGGCTGTTGTTTTATAACTTATTACACTCGCAAATCAGCCTTGGAGGCACAGAACGCTCTGCACAACATGAAGATTCTGCCAGGGGTAGGTGACAGATTATTTATCTGTGTTCGATGGTTCATGTGGAAGCTACAGGTCGGCCAGTGGCAGATTTGCAAAAGCTGTTATAGCATCAATAATATTGATCAGGAAAAGCTGATCACCACCTCCTACTCCTATAATGTTGTTTCTAAAAATGCATTAATCATCTAGATTTAATTCGAATTAAATTTTTAATTTTATCACTTAGTAAAACCTGATAACTGTTGAATTCATTGTGTTGGTTGGAGCGATTGATCAGTAAATACGGCACTGTAAAAACTGACAAGAACAACTATGATTTTTATCTTTTCAGCAACTAACACACACTAATTTCACACATTTATTTATTTATTTATTTATCAATTTCAAAGCTTTGTTGAAAATCCTGCGGGACTACATTAGCTATGTTATCTTTATACTTAAAAACTAATTTTACTGAATTTATTTCACTTTTAAAAATGAGTTTTTCTAATTATTGAACTGAAAGCATGAACAAACTTCATTATCAGGTATCCAGGTGAGCATATTATGCACACTTTATACCTCATATTATAAAAGGTCATATTATTTTTCACAGCTTGTATTAGGTCAGAATTTAAAAGTTGTTCATTTTTGCATCTTTTTTAAAATTCTGACCCAGCCACTAAAATCATCACGATGTAACAGTGTTAAATTCCTACACTAACACCCTTCTACCAAGTGAGTAAAAAAATGCACACTGACACATTTTAGCATTTAACATTTACGCAAAAAATAACATATTAACCAAAGTTGCTGTTAATCACAAGCCGCTTTTCCATTTACCCTCAGACTGCGTGAATATAACTTGCGCATAAAAATTTCCTTAATGGAAAAATGACAATTTCGTCAAAACTCTCATTTTTTGATTAAAAACTTTTGCACTGGCAAGAGGTGTTTTTTTGGGCGTAGCGCAATTGGTTTATCACACTAAACTGCAATGGAAAGACCTTTTTCTACAATTAGAGTCATGTCAATAAAAATATCAGATGTTGACGGGCGTTACAACAAGCAAAGAAGAAGAGTTTTAAAACACATGTTGCGGTATGTGGGACACACTAGGAAATGAATCATTTTTTTTATTTAGTACGAGATAGAGGGATAATATATAATAATAATGAATATATCTGTAAATCACACCATATTTAAGTTTGTCGCCATGTTTATGGAATGACTTCTCACATCATCTTGCAATAATAAATAAACAAATCATCACACTTGTGATTTAATGGAAAAACCGACATTACACTTCTGTTTTTTCGACATTTAGTAAATATCGGTAAAGTTTTGCTCAGATGTCCAATGGAAAAGGCACTAATGACATATGCCAGGATGAAAAAATCAAAAACCAAGTAATCCAGTTTTTATGTAGTATATTTAAAAAAATCTTTTGTGTTTTTTTGCATTAATAAGCAGCTATGTTTTGTTTACGTTACAAACATGGCCTTTAAAGGGTTAAAAATATGGCAGTTCTTGAGTATTGCTACTTTTGTTTGTGGCTGAAGTTGATGAAATACAAAAAAAAAAAAATAAAAAAACAACTGTCTGAAAAAAATGTTGACATTACTACGGCTCTGTGCGAATTATGCACTTTCAGTGGTTAAAAGAACTCTACCGGCCTGATACCAGAGGGTTAACAACCATATGACATATTGCAGTTTGCATGAAAGTAACTATATCCAGAATGAACCCAGTGTTTCCATGTGCATATCACTGAATGCAGTGTCTTTCCTGTAACAATGTGGGTCATTAATAATGGACAGTCTGAATGTGTAATGGAAGTCGTTCACCATGTGGTCTTCATTATTTCAGATTAGATTAGATAGAACTTTATTGATCCCTCAGGAAATTAAGGTTCCAGTAGCAGCACAAAACTGAAGGTACACATATAAGAAATATTACAAGACAAAAGGAAATAAATACTAATAACAATAACAATAAAAATAGTCGTGAAAAACAGGCAATTGCACATTAGAAAGTACAAGTAGAAATAAACAATAAAGTAGTAATAATAAAAAATAATTATGTTATAATATGCACAGTATGTACGTATAGTTTAGTGAGAGCAGAACTACTAATTATTATAATGAAGTGGTTATTACAGCATAATAATAATAATAATTGAATGTCACCCAAAATCTGTCTGAGTCTGATCATGTAATTGAACCAAATCATATTCCTGACATGCATCACACTGTACAGACATGCAGGTTTTTTGACCTTTGGCCTTTTTTAGATGCACCATCCGATCCAGATGAAACCTGCTGACAGTGAAAAAACAATGGTAAGAACTTTCTACAATGTTCTTCACTTCTGTTTCTCATATTTTTATTTATTCACTCATGATGCCTCTGCTATAGAAACTGCTGAAATCCATAAATATAACACTGCTGAAATGATTTTGGGGAATTCACTGGTGTAATCCTTGGAGTTAATAGATGCACATTTCTGCATCTGGGCGTGGTCAAGGGCATCACAAATGGACCGCCCACTACTTTTTGATTCATAACTGTTGAACCAGACAAGTTTCAGACAAATATTCCACATAATTTTAAAGGTCTAAATGCCATCTTAAACAGACTCAAAGGGCAAAATTTAGTTTCAGATATTTTAAAATGAAAAATATCAAAAACTACTGCGTCATGGATGGACAAAAAATTAACGTCTATTTTTTGCAAGAATTCTAAAGTGAAGTTCCTCTGACATTTTCATCCTCAAATTTATTTAGTGTATACCTTAAACCAGGCATGTCCAAAGTCCGGCCCGGGGCCAATCACGGCCCGCGGTCAGATTTTCTACGGCCCACAGCTTCAGTTTTAGAATGTTATTATGGCCCGCTTGGACTGTTGAACCGAGTACATGAATCATAAAAGGTTCAAATGCAGTTCCTCCTTTCACCTCATGGTGGCAGCACCACTCTAACTCTATCTGTCTGTGACCTCACCGTGAACCCTTTCCACTAATTTCTAACCATGGCGCCTGTAAATAAAAAACGAAAGTTGACAGTGAGGGCCGCCGCTTCCAGCAGAGATGGGAATTACAATTTTTTTTCCCTGAAAATCGAGGCGATTGTGTTTGCCTAATTTGTCAACAGACTGTTGCCTTGTTTAAGGAATTCAATGTAAAGAGACACGAGCAGACAAAACATGCAAACGCATATGACAAGCTAGCAGGGAGTGAGCGTTCCGAAAAAGTGAAGCACATTCCAGCTGCTTTAAACTCACAACAGTGACTCTTCATGTGAACCTGAGTTTAATGAATTCACCACCAGGGCAGGATACCAAGTTGCCAGGTTAGTTGCCTCTAACTGCTGGTGTTATGTACTTGTAGATGTGACACAAAATATTACTTTCTGAATGATTTTGTGAAAGACAAGAGTAAGAGTCATATGTTTTCATCTGAAATGTTAACACTTTACATTACTGAGTAATATATGAGTACTGATTACTCATATAAGTCATGTTTAAAATGAATGTGGGGTTAAGATTTGTATCAACTTCTTGGACGTTTAAGATACTCCACACAGTTTGTTCTGTGTTTCTGACTCCAGTGTGAAAGGAAGGCAGAAATGTTTTTTTTTTTTTTTTTTAATTTGTTCACACCTGAGTGGCTTAGATTTGGTTACATTGTCATTTAAAAAAATGATATTGTGACAATGAAAATAAAATTGTTGTAGAACAGTGCTTTTATATGTAATTTTTACTGTTTATAAAACATCCAAAGGGACCGCTGGCCCCTGGCAGTGTCCACATTATCAGATCTGGCCCTCTTTAAAAAAAGTTTGGACACCCCTGCCTTAAACCCTCTATTTTACAACCAAATTATTGGTTAGAGGAAAAAAATTTTGATCAGACCTAAATAGAAAGAGTTTAGAAAAATGTCAGTGTCACAGATGGACAACAAAAGTAAATATTAAATTAGCCATTTTTATTTCAATTATAAATATTATATACATTTTTTTCACAATATTTACAACATACAAATAATATTAACATTATATTCAAATGTATTTTGCATAGATATATGCATTTATTAATTTTAAACACTGTGTGTTCAGAATATGACATAAATAATATATAGTCAAATATCAATGCATTTGGAATAATTTTAGTTTATTTCTAGAGTTTATAAAATGAATCCAGAATGACGGCATTAAACTGTGTCACTTTCCAAACATTCACACTCAGAAAACTCCTCAAATTTTTTTTCACTAATTCTTTCTCACTTCAAAATACATTTTATAAGTTATTACCTACCCAAAAATATAAGTTTGGTTTAGATTATTGTAATTAATTTTTTTTTGACCAGATGTTAACCTTCCCTTGACTTCGCCCATCTGCTCATTAGTGTGAGACTGGATTCAACCTATGATTCAGTTGTCCACATTTCTGCACTTATGTTCCATAATCGTATTAAAATTTGTAAATCAAAATACACAAATCCAGAAAAGTAGTTGTAGGTGCTTCATTGGGTAAAAAAAACCCCCACAAAATCTGGAGTATAATGCGTGAAAAACTCCAGAGCAATAAAAAAAACAGTTGTTCAAGTGGTCTTGCCTGGACCACAGACAGAACCAGTTATAAACTCTAACATGATGTTTGAAGCTGAATTAACTTTAACACAGAGCAGGTGTGTTTGATGTTGTGTTCTTCTAAATACAGCAGTTGAAGACAGAAAGCTGTTCATTGGAATGATCTCCAAGAAGTGTAACGAGAACGACATTCGCCTGATGTTTTCACCGTATGGACAGATAGAGGAGTGTCGGATACTCAGAGGCCCCGACGGACTCAGTCGTGGTGAGACGTTCTCTGTTTTCTGTCTCTGATCAGATGCTCGGCAAATAGAAAAGACATAATCCATATATGTGTTGGATATACATAAAATATTGTAGAATCCATCATATCACGGTCCAAACCACCCTTTCAACCAAAGAGAACATGTACACCATCTGTATTACCCCTAAATATATTAAATATATTTATATGCCGACTGCTGAATTTATTTTCCTCTACATTTAGCCTTCCCAAAGTGTTTTATCACCATTTATTATGATATTATTTGTAGCATTTTGTATTTTTCAGTGAATCTTTTATTTCCCTATATTTAATTCACTGATCATGTAGATGTTCTTGAAATCTCAGAGTAAATTCAAAGGTTGTCATATGATTTTGGCCAAACTACACCAGTTCAGCCAAACTAATAAAGATCCTCTCCTACTCCATTGCTCATATATTGTGTTTTTGTTTTTTCAGGATGTGCGTTTGTGACGTTCACTGCTCGACAGATGGCCCAGTCAGCGATCAAGTCTATGCACCAGTCCCAGACCATGGAGGTGAACTTAGCATTTTTACAGACGATGCGTCACAATATCATAAAACTGTGACTGGGAATCAGGAATTAAATGAATCATATTCTTGCTGTTACTCTGTGATTTATGGATCCCAACTGGGTGTAACATGCAAAAAGTGAACTCCAAACTCCAAAACATAAAAAAAAAACTGCATGATGTAGTTGTAGATGTAGTTTGTTTGACCACACATACATGAACATGAATTAGTTTCATTTGTTGTATTACTTTAATAGTTCTTTAAATAATGAGTTTAATCTGTATTTTCTCTGTTGCACTTATGCTGTTTCAGTTTAAAGACAACCTTATTAGGTTTTAATCTGGGTAGAATGTGATAAGATAAAATAAGATAAGATAAGATAAAAGAAGATAAGATTTTTTTGATCTGAGCATGGGGAAAGATCACTGTTGACAGCAACACTGCAAATATCTAAATCTTACCAAGTGTATTTTCTCATTTTTAGTCCAATATCTCATCACACTTAAAATAAGACAGAAGCAACTAAAGAGGAACTTTTCAGTGAGATTTAAGAACTGATTTTTAGACAATAGATCTGGAAAATCTGAGTTCAAGAAATCTTACCAAAATAATTTTCACTTGTTCCATTGGCAGATTTTTTTTGCTTAATTCAAGATTTTTTTGCTTAATTCAAGCAGTTGCAGTTGCACATAGTGTGATGTGACCCATGGCATGGCCCCGTCCTCCACTGAGGGTGTAAAAGTATTCAGGGCCTCTACAGTGTGATGAGGGGTTGGTTAGTAACAGGTTTGTCCAAATGTGTGAATGTTTTTGTGTTGTTTCAGGGCTGTTCTTCACCCATTGTGGTGAAATTTGCAGACACTCAGAAAGACAAGGAGCAGAAACGCATGGCTCAACAGTTACAACAGCAGATGCAGCAGCTCAGCGCTGCGTCTATGTGGGGAAACCTGACGGGGTTCAACAGTCTGGGGCCACAGTATTTAGCAGTGAGTATGTGCTTACAACACCTCTGTGTATATATATATATGTATGTGTATATGGATATGTGTATATGTATGTCTGTGTTTCATGTATATATGTGTGTGTATGAGTATTTGTATATGTGTATATATGTATGTGTATGAGTATATGTATATGTATGAGTATGTATATGTGTATATACAGTATATGACTATGTGTATGTATGTATATGTGTATGTGTATATTATATATATGAGTATGTTTGCTGGTACATCTTAAAGAATCAGAATATTGTGACAAAAGTTCAATATTTAACTCTTTCAGTGCCATAGGCCGATTAAATCGGCTTTACGAATACAACCTTTAAAGTGCCACGGGCCGATCAGATCGGCTTTGGAGAACACGCCATGTTTGTGTACAAACACCATCCACCCCCATTTCTATCTCACATTTCGATGACGTTCTTTCAAATCTTCTTGCAAATTGCGATCAATAATGAATCGGCTGCGTCCGGTGCGTTTTGAATCTAAGTAGCAATCGGTCGGATGTTACCGAGTGGTTTTTGACCAAGGAAGAGCTCGCGTTTCGTTTTCTGCTTGGGAATTTTATGAATGAATTTATGAATGAAATCATATGCAAATTAGATGGCCATTTTGTAGTAATATCGTAAACACAGTGATCTGTCAAAACAGTCCCATCTGCTAGAAAATGAGTTCTGATGACGATTCAGACTTCGATTATAAAAACGACGCAAAATACTGAAAAACGGAAAATTCTGTGGCACTTTTAAGGCTTATTAGCCCCTTAACTGTCTGGCACCGAAAGAGTTAATCACTCATTTCAGAAAGTGAAAATTTTATATAGCCGCTGTCAGGCAGAATCCTCTTATGTCCAAAATAGTTGTTTTTCAGGAAACTGGAAAAACAACATATATTCTAAGTAAATTAATGGAGTTTAAAGATGTAGTCAAAGGCTGTTTTCAACACTTTATTGGTTAAATGTTTCTAAAACCATCAGGCTAACGTGAAGACTGACCAATAGAATTGTTTTATGACAAAGAAAAAAGGCCATTAATGGTCTTATGAGGTTTCCGCCCAACAGTGACAATATATTCTAGACCAGAGGTGTCAAACATATGGCCTGTGGGCCAAAACCAGCCCTCCAAAGGGTCTGTTCTGGTCCATGGGAGGAATTTGTGAAATGCAAAAATTATACTGAAAACATTAACACTCATGGGTGTCAGAATAATTTGTAAAATTACACCAAAATGTTTATATTTAAAAACTATCCTGTCATGAAAAACCATGTATGACCTGAAATGTTTTAAGAAAAATAAGAGTTAAAAGTGAAGACCAGATGAAGGCCACTGCCAAACCGACCTGGGCTTCCATAACACCTCAGCTGTATCAGGAATCTTTTTTTATTGACTTCATGAAATATTCCAATATTTTAAGACTTTCATCAGCTGTAATCATCAAAATTAAAACAAAAAAGGCTTGAATAGTTCACTTTATGTAATGAATCAAAAATGTATGAAAGGCTCATTGTTTGAATTAAATTGTGAGTAAAAAGTGGATATTTTAACAATATTCTAATTCTTGGAGTTGCCCCTGTATGTGATAATCTCATGTCCATCGTCCTGGTCATTAGTCGTGCATCAGTTTGTTGTTTTTCTGTTTTCTGGGGTTAATGCTTCCTTTCTCTGTGCAGCTTTACTTACAGTTGCTGCAGCAGTCAGCCTCCACAGGAAATGCACTCAACAACCTGCACCCCATATCAGGTACACAACAATACACACACAGAACACAGGTGGGATTAAAGGACGTTGACATGGGACACGTTCAGTAGGAAAATATTATGTGATGTAAGATTAGGTTTTCATTTGTTTAATATTTTATTGGCTGAGTGATGATGTTTGTGTCTTGAAGTCCAAGTGGATCATAATGAGGATTTAGAAGAACTGCTTTACTAAAGTGACCAAGAGAGTGAATGGATATAGTCTTAAAGTTAAACTGGATCAGACCAGCACTGATTCATGTGTAATACTGATCAGTGGTTGTTAAATGAAATGTACGTTCTCTACGTCCTGTGTACCAAACTTCTCATTGTTAGTCTTAACCCTCTGGTATCGCACCCATAGAGGTCCTTCTACTCACCAAAAGCATGTCATATGCACAGCGCCAAAGTAATATCAGCCTTTTTTTCATACAGTTTATTGTAACTTTTTGAAAAACGTTTTGTATTTCATCAACTTGAGCCATAAACAAAAATACTAAATACTACTCAACAATTGTCATATTTTTTACCCTTTAAATGCCATCTTTTGTCTTTGTAAATGCTTTTCGCCCATGTTTAATACAGAAATCAAAACTGTATGTATATATCATGTTTTGTTAAATGGACAAATAAATTACTACTTGTACTAGTAAACAAACCTTTTTTTTTTTTTTTTAATGCAAAAACACTTTTTTTCAATGTACTACATAAAAATGTAAGTAATATTTTTTGGCATATGTCAGTGATTAACAGCAGCATTGCTTAATATGCATATTATCTTTTGGTCAAATGTTAAATGCTAAAATATGTCAAAAGTGCATTTTTTACTCACTTGGTAGACGGGTGTTTGTGTAGGAATTTAACATTCTTTACAATGTGCTGGTTTTAGTGGCTGGGTCAGAATTGAAAAAATTATGCAAAAAAGAACAACTTTTGAATTCTGACCTAAAACTAATTGTTAAAAATATTAATAATTTTCATTTTATAGCATAAAGTTCAAAAATATGCTCACCCTGATACCAGAAGGTTAATTGTGTGTTTGCTTCAGGTCTTAATGCCATGCAGAATCTGGCCGCTTTAGCAGCAGCAGCGACCGCCACACAGGCCACGCCCACAGGCTCCAGTGCCATGACGACATCAAGCAGCCCATTAAGTGCACTAACAAGCTCAGGTATGAAATACTACAGCACTGTATTTCAGAAGAGGTTATGATGAGGTTAGATTAGAGACCAAACATGATCCGAGGCTGTCTTTTTTTTCATTTTTATTCATTCATTTTTATATTTTTATTATTACTATTGATTTATGTTTTAATATTGTTGATTATGCTTCTGTTTTTTTTTTTATCACAAAAGAGATTGGATTGCAGCTCCAGATTTTCAGAGTTATTTCAGTCATTTTAAGTCCAGATGCTGGTGTGAAATGTGAATCTTATCTTCCGTTGTCATTGTCCTATAATATGAACAGTCAATGCTCCTCCAGCAGGCTCCTCCCCCACCTCCGCAGCACCTCCTCCTCCGTCAACCCCATGACGTCCCTGGGGGCTCTGCAGTCTCTGGCTGCTGGTGCTGGAGCCGGCCTTAACATGGCTCCCTGGCAGGTAGATCCAGGAAATCAGGATGTGTCATGATAAACACTGTGGATTCCTGTAAATATCAATGAACTAAACATATGTTCAGATACGTGACATTTGGCAGAACTTCAATGCTCTTTACTCTAAACACTTGGATGATAGTTTTAGGTCATTTTTTAATATTTGAAAGTGAAAATACTACATGGAGACCCTTTAATATCAGAATAAAGACAATATGTGACTTCCTTTAGGTTCGTTGTGAAGTTCTGGTTCTGTCATGTGTTAGATTAGATTAGATTAGATTAGATTAGATTAGATTAGATTAGATTAGATTAGATTAGATTAGATTAGATGGAACTTTATACATATAGTTCTTATCTATACGCCCCTCGCACGTATTGTATCTTATTTTGGCATCGATCCAGCTG
Organism: Sphaeramia orbicularis; assembly: GCF_902148855.1. Classification (NCBI taxonomy): domain Eukaryota; kingdom Metazoa; phylum Chordata; class Actinopteri; order Kurtiformes; family Apogonidae; genus Sphaeramia; species Sphaeramia orbicularis. Next base: position 18,576,633 of record NC_043959.1, on the reverse strand, counting down.
ATGTCATCATGTCTATCTGTGTGCTGATGTCAGCATAGACATAGACAGCAGATAAATTTCAGCCATTATAAGTAAATGGGGGGAAAAGTTTTTTTTTAATTCATAAAAAAATTTGAACTTTGACCCTACTTTTCCGGGTCACTGGCAATCTATAAACCAGTTTGGTATGAATTCAAACAATGGTTTTACTGCTAGAGTGTTAACGAACAAAGAAACAAACCAAACTAAAAATAATACCCCTTGCCTCGCCTTCAGGGTAATATAGTTCCTCAGGGTTTCTGCAGGTCATTAAAAAGCATTAAAAGTCATTAATAGATTTTGTGAAAATTAAGGCCTTAAATGGCATTAAAAAGCATGCAATTCAATGTCCAGAAGCATTAAAAAATTAAATAACACTAGATGGAAAAAAAGCAGTTATTCACGATTTATTTTGATTATATAAACATTTATAATTTGATCAGAAGTATAGTGTGATTGACAGGCGGAACCCTTTAATTGGCTATTGTTATGGTTGATACACGAAGTCACAACACCAGTGCTTGGAATGCAAGTCCTGTGAGTGTGTTCATGCTGTGACGAAAGAGTGGAGGGAATATTAGCAAATGTGGGAAAAATGGGAAAATGCAAGTTTCAGCAGAAGTGATTGGAGGAGGAACTATTCAGAACCTGGTTAAACCCTGTGGATGGTAAGTGTACATATAAACTGTATCTGTAGTTGGACATGGGTATGAAATTTGTTTAAAGTGGCATTGAAAAGGGCATTAAAAAGTATTCAATTAGATTTGCTGATACCTGCAGAAACCTTGTTATAAGACTGTATTGAGGTTTTGCACCACGTCACATGATCACGTGGTTTTCTGTTTACGCCATATTGGTAGCAAGCTTTCCTTGGATCGTACAGTTGGCCATTGTTGGTGATATTTATCTTTCTCCTGTGTAGATCTACAATAACGTAAAGCTTTAAGTAGTGTGATCATGGTAACCACATGTGTTGCGGTTGGTTGCAATAGATGAGTTTCATGTGATGTATGCATACATTAAGTCTTGGAGGAGGAAGTCACGCCGAGTTCGTAGCGTGTTAAATGATGGACCTGCTAAACTCCTGTGTGCCATGTATTACTTAGCTTTCACCAATTATAAGTTAGGCAGAAAGACCGCTCGGTTCAATGGTGGCAGCGGTGGTTCTGTTCTGTCGACTGTTGCTTATAGTTTTACTGCGGTTAGCGTAGCTTCTTAGTATAGTTCGCCTGCATGCTTGTTGCGCTTAGCGGCATGGAAAAAAGAATTGCCATCATGTGGTACGGTGATGAAGACCCCTTTAAACCTACCAGGAGGGCTTCCCCTGGCCTATCACCTTGTAGAGAGAGCGGATTGTGGATCTACCTGCTCCCTTTGAGTTTCCTCAGCTGGAAGTGGCAGTGGGAGCTACGGCAGGCGACACTGGTGAGTTCAGCGGGGAGCTGGAGAATACTCCCCACCCGTCTGTGCAAGTTTGCTTTCTACTATGGAACAGCCTTCCCGATGCGGTCAAGTCAAATTATGCGGCCGTCAAAGAGAAGATTTGATTGGCTTTTGGACAGAGACAGTTAATGGACGTTTTAGAGCTAACATATCGGCTCGTTTATGAGTTCTTGGGGAGAGCCTGGAGGTGTACATGGCTGATGTGATCCGGCTGGGAGCTGGTACTCCTGTTTTTACCTCCGAGTTATGAGTGCATCGCTGTTGTTAGTAAACATTGAAACTCATCTATGGTGCCTTTATCACAAGCAGACATACTCACAAATAACAAAACACGCAAACACAGAGTCCAAAGAAAAACACGACATAAAGCAACAGTTCTGACTTTCTGGATCCAGATAGCGTGCCTACCAATATGGCGGTGTAAACAACAATCACATGACCAGTGACGTCAGCTGCAAGTCCTCAACTGATCCCACCATGGCAAAGTTTAAAAGTTAACAGTAAAATAAAAAAAATTAAGTGCAGGGAAGACAGACTGAAAATATACAACCGTGATAATAGTGATAGTAGTCGTAATAATAATAATAATAATCATCATCATCATCATTATCATTATTATGATAAAACTAAATGAACAACAACACTAAACTGTCCGCTGTGCTGTTGTGTGTGTACTGTTGATGCAGGAATGGCTGCGCTGAATGGAAACCTGAGCTCAGGAGGTTTGTCCAACGGCTCCGGTAGCACCATGGAGGCTCTGAGCCAGGCGTACTCGGCATCCAGCAGTACGCCGCCGCCGCCCTGCCCAGCCTCTACAACCAGAGCCTGTTGTCCCAGCAGAGCATCTCCGCCGCCGGCAGCCAGAAGGAAGGTGAGTCAGAACCAGGGCAGTCAGTCGTTTATGATGGAGTCTGTAAACCACAGGGCAGAGACAGAATAAATAACATGTTTAACCCTTCGGTGTCCGACCACAGAGGCCCTTCATCACCACTGAAAGCACTCAATCTGTGCAGCCCGTAGTAATGTCCCATTTTATTCATACAGTTCATACAGTTTTTAACTTTTTACATTGTTCTGTATTTCATCAACTTGAGCCATAAACAAAAATACCAAATACTCAATAACTGTCACATTTTTAACCCTTTAAATACCATGTTTGTAACGTAAATAAATCATATATTTTGATGCAATATACTACATAACATTGGATTTAACATTTTTGTTAAACTTTCAATCAAACAATGAGAGATTTGGCAAAATTGTCATTTTTCCGTTAGGCAAATTTTATGTGCATGTTACATTTGCACAATTTGAAGGTCAATGGAAAAGTGACTAGTGATTAACAGCACTTTGTTTAAAACACATTATTATTTTTTACGCAAATGCTAAATGCTAAAATGTGTTAGCAGGCATTTTTTACTCACTTGGTAGAGGGGTGTTAATGTAGAAATTTAACGCTGTTTACAATGTGCTAATTTAGTGGCTGGGTCAGAATTTAAAAAATCATGCAAAAATCTACACTTTTGGATTCGGACCTAAAATAAATTGTAAAAAAACATGACCTTTTATAACATGAAGTGTAAAGTGTGCATAATATGCTCAGATACTGGCAGATTAATTAAGAACGATGAGTTCAGGAACACACAGGAAAAAATACCCAGAGAGGACTTGATTTAATGTCTGATTAGAGGCAGTTTAACCTCATCAGTCACAGAATTAAAGTTTGTATCATTTCATGGTTTTTAGTTCTTGTGAAATAGAAAAACAGATTTTTTGAATAATATGAATCTTGACATTTTATCTAGAAACCTGGTGACAGGAAGTAGTGTTTCTGCACATGAGGAGACGTAACATCAAACAAACCCAATTTATTTAAAGTGTCAGTGTGCATTTTGTACTCACTTGGTAGAAGGGTGTTAGTGTCACAAGTTAACATTATTTACAATGTGCTGATTTAGTGGATGGGTCTGAATTTTAAAAATCATACAAAAATCGACAACTTTTGAATTCTGACCAAATATGAATTGTAAAAAATAACATCACCTGTTATAACATGAAGTGCAAAGTGTGCAGAATATGCTCACCCAGATACCGGAGGGTTAACTGAATAAGTCATCCAAATTTCTCGAAATTACAACAAATGCAGAAGCTGTGTTTTCAGTTAAAGCCACATTTCCAATCAGGCACAGTTTAGACTTGGTCCTTTTAGCTCTGTGACCGCCATGTCTGATACCCTAGTGTTTTATATCTGTCTGTCTGTTTGTTTTTATGCCTGTTTTCATTTTGTTTCCAGAGTGTAACTGGCAAACCATTGAAACTTGCTGCATTTTATCAGTTTTGTGTGGAAATTGTGTGTCTGTGTCGCCCCTTTTGCCTTTTGTTGTCATTTTGTTTCCAGAGAAAACCCAGAAAACCCTCCTAAAGTCTGTGTACGTAATACAGGGTTCTCATGGGGTATGAATTTACAAATCTGCATTTAATACCTTAAAAAGTCTTTAAAAGGTATTAAATTAGGTCTTCAGTTCTGTTGCCATAAAGTGGTTCAGTGTATTGTTTTAAATGTGTCTGTTAAATGTATAAACTGCAAAGAACGTAACATTAGTCTATTCAGTTCCACCCATTCCAACCAGACAGTTTATATTGAAATTAGGACCCAATTATTGATAACTTCGCATTCCCGGTGGGAAATGATCACAGAACATTCAGTTCAACACATGTGCAGCTGTTAGTTCAACTCAGAATGATGGAATCAATGCATTGGGGTAAATAAATAGGTTCTTTGATGAAACTGGTCCATAAAAACAAGACTTGGAGCTAAAAATTCAGACCAGATGTAGACTAATGTTATGAAGCAAGTTTGGAAGCATTTTGGTGTATTTTAAGAATAAATATTCCTGAGATAAAAGAAACTATTTTTCAGATAAATACATTTTATATTATTTTACATTATATTTTACAAAAATCTGTATGTAACTCAGTCAAAAGGACCCGAAAATTACACACTATTATTTTTTTGAATATCTCTTTATTCTCTCACAGGTACATTTTGGGAATTGAACTAATTATTCAAGGCAGAGTGTTTGACAAAATGACCACTGTTGCAAATCATTCACGATTTATAGTGTTTAAATCTTCAGGTTTTGTATGTAACACCAGTGGACACGATGGGTTCCACACCAAACCTGGAATGAGACTGAGACTGATGAAAAACCACTAGGATGGACACATTTAACACAGTGTCTTTATTTAGAGTCTATAGAAGACCATTTACACACGTTTTCACATCTAATGCACTGACACCTAGGTAGATTTAATGTCCATATTTGGGTCCTATTTTTGGACCCAATATTTGACTAAAATTCATTAATTATGGGATGGCTCAGAGCAAGAGTATAATTTTTTTTGCATTTACCTGAGGTCATCATTAGGTCCATCCCGAGGAGAAATATGTCTACATTTACCTTTTATTATTGGGTCTAAAAAGGTGGAAAAGTACCAGGTACCAGAATGAACCCAGTTTCATAAAAGCACCCAAATATATTTTCCTAAATTCCTAAATTCTACGAGTCAGAAATGTTTGCCAGTATGGCTGTGAAATTGGGTATTTGATTCTGTTCTAAGTAGTCTTAAAAAGGTTTTAAATTTACCCTGTAGAAACCTGTGGGAACCCTGGTAATAGATGTGATGAATGGAATAAAATCAGACCAGTGGTAGATTAATAATACAAATCATAGGAATATGATACATATTAAAATCCAGTTACTGAACCGTTTTTTTTTTTTTTTTTTTTTTTTTTTACTTTTTATTTTAACTTTTTTAAACACTTTTACAGCACAGTAACTACAGTAACAAAGCACAAAACAACAAGGGGGGGGGGGGGTGTTGCTGTACACTCATCTGCTTTTCTGCATCAGATCTGGTAACAAGAATTAGCATCTTTGAATATGGTCCGTTTCTCCCAAATTCGATTAAAAGTTTCCACTTTAATCCTCAGACGAAACCTTTATTTTCCATGGTATATATTTCCTCTATAATGTCCAGCCATTGCTGTGGTCGAAGAGGGTCCCTTTTGAACCAGTTCCTTGTACCAACCTTTTTTCAGGCAAGAATTAATATTTTAAATAATTAAGCATCTTCTCTTTTAATTACATCATCAGGTATTAGACCCAGGTAGATAGATAGTCTGGGGGTCCATTGGAATTTTATTATTTGAAATGACCTCCGTTGTTACTGAACCGTTTTACTAATTACCTGATGGACAAAGGTTCCAGAAGGTTCCACATCTTCACAAACCTGTTTTTTTTTTTTTTTTTTTAAGTAAAGTAAAAATCTTGTCCCCTACAGAAGACAAAAATGCATTATGTAGTCTCAGGAGGATATGGAATGAGTTATGTGTCAGTTATAGTGTTCATACACAGATTTCATGGACACAAATAATGTCCTCCGTCTCCTTTTAAAGACAATAAACGTCTTCCATTTCTTGCCCAATTGTTTCGTAGATGTAAGAGCCGTCCCTGTGTGTCTCTGATGCCTGTCCTGTCCTGTTGTGTTGTTGTGATGCCTGTCCTGTGTTGTGTTGTGTTGTTGTGATGGCTTTTCTGTCAGAGTTGTTTGTGCCGTGTTGGTCTCACCTGCTAAGGATTCTGTCTTGTTTTAACTTTGCTGCATCAGCCAGAGAAAGTCGCAGCACCGGTAAGACGTCACCACCATCACATTTCTATTTCCGTATGATACAACTGTCATTACATCTGTTAACACACACACTCTATGACCATATATTGACCCATTTACTGAGCCGTAGTTCGTTGAAGTGCAAGTATGTGACGGTGGATTGTGATGTGCAGGTCCAGAAGGTGCCAACCTGTTCATTTACCACCTGCCCCAGGAGTTTGGAGACCAGGACCTGCTCCAGATGTTCATGCCCTTTGGAAACGTCATCTCAGCTAAGGTCTTCATCGACAAACACAACACCTCAGCAAGTGTTTCGGTGAGTTCACACACGATAGAAATCTCATATTTACATGTTTATCACCACAGAGGACCTGAAATGGTGAATACTATCAGGGTGCGATTTGTTGGGGGGGGCATCAACCCCCCCTCTGGTTTTTACATTCTTACTTCTGCTTAATGAATTCATCCTCGGGTGGGACAACCAACCAATGTAAATAACAGCAGGTTGTGACAGTTTTTCTTCCACCTATATCCTACATTACCGACACTAATGTTCACCTGAACCAAACGTTGGCAGTTTAAGAATAAACAAATGTCCTCATGCACTGGGTGCCGTAGAAGGGGGGCTAAACGTGACAAATTCATGGGGCCCACGCATTTGTGTGTCCAGTACAGGTCAGAAGTTGTGAAAATTTCGTATAAGATCTGCTGTATAATAGAAGAACAGAACCTGGGAGTTGGATGTTGGAAGTATGTAAAGTTTCACACCAGCGTTAGTAACATTAGTCATGGACCACACCCCCATGTATATGAGTGCTGCCCCCCCACCCCGACAAAAAAAAAAAAAATACACACCCCCTCTGTTTTTCTGACAAATCGCACCCTGAATACTATTACTGTGTGTATTTTATTTGTGTGTTTGCTTGGATCAGAAAACTTGATGGTATTTAACTGGTTTTCACTTTATCACTAGCAGAGGGCAGCCATCTTGAAATAAGCTAGTCCAGTAGAACCTCACAGTACGACTTTAATTCGTTCCATGACTGCGCTCGTTTTGCGATTTACTCGTTTTACCATTCAGTTTTTCCCATTGAAATGAATTGAAATATAATTAATCTATTCATCAGCACCCAAAAAAACACCCAGAAATCTGTTTTTAAACGGAAAAAGTGCAGTAAAAAAAGAAATATCAATTATAAAAACAAACTGATTTTTTTTTACTCGTTAACTAATTAACTTCTGTTTAAAAACCCTTTTGTTACTTCATTTTGTTACTTATTTGTTTATTTTTCTACATTTTACTGTTTTTTTTCTGTTTGTTTTTTTAAATTCTCTTTTTATTGGTATTTTCCATGGTTCACATATTTATTCACATAGCAATTCACCATTCTCATCCATTCATCTGAAAATTACAATTGAATCTCACAGCGATACTTCTGTGACTCTACCGACAATACAAATAAGGATCGTTGGTCCTCTCTCAGCAATACCAAAGATGTAATTTTTACAGTACAAAATGAAGAACTAAACTCCCTAGAACAGGAATCCGGGGGTGCACATTTATGGTATTTAGCTGTTTTTTAAATAATTTTTCTTCAGTTTTGTTCAATTTGTGGCTTATTTTATTCTCTTCACTTGTTATTTTGTTTGTTATTCATTTTTGTTAATTTTATTTTTGTACTTTTTAGTACATTTTTTGGATTTTTTTTTCACGTTAACTAACATTAGCTGAACATCAAACGAAAAGGTATGAAACATTTATATTAGTTGATGCTTTTGGTCAGTGGTGGGTGTTTGGGTCTTTATGGTTTAATTCCTGTTTTTCATACATAATAATCCACCTCTTACTTCCATTGGAGTCCAGGATTCATCAGCCTCACTTCCCGCTCCTGTTCTGGATGTCTGTTCTTTCCCATCAGGCTTTGTGAGTTACGACAACCCGGTGTCGTCGCAGGCGGCCATCCAGTCGATGAACGGCTTCCAGATCGGCATGAAGAGGCTGAAGGTGCAGCTGAAGCGTTCAAAGAATGACAGCAAGCCCTACTGAAGGTGCTGGGGCACTGCAGACTTAGTTAGGAGGGGTGGTCTTATGGTAAGTGGAGTAAAAATAACAAAGACTGGTCCACTCAGAAACTTGTCTGTGCATTACAGGGTCTGCTGCGCCACCTCCTGGTCATCATAACATGTCCAGGCAAAGAGACACACGAAGCTACGTAAAAGAGTTTTCAAGACAGACTGGGTTCTTACTGTGCTCTGTTGTGGTTTATGCACTTATGCACTGTTTTCCTTCTAACAAACCAGAAAACAGACGTATTTACATTTAAGTTGGAATCACTTCTTCAGTTTGCTGTGGTAGACTATACACATATGAGTTAATTGTTAGGATGTGTTGCACATGGACAGTCGGTGCCAAGACCATCTGTTTTTATTTCCTGTTCATTTCCCCCACCCCCACCACCCACCACCCACCCATTAAAGCAGGCTACAGCTGGAATAGACAGAGCTAGACTTAATTAGTACGTAAATAAAATTACGTTTGGTTTTTTTTTTCTTTTTACAAATGCAAAATGTGAAAACTTTAAGATTTGATCACCAAATATACAGAATTCGATTACTCATTAAGGAGGATCTCTGCCAAAACATGCAGGTAGCATTAAGACTCATCCTGTGTTTGTGTGTTTGTGTATCACATATGGTCGTGACAGTAAATCACCCCATCGACGCTGCGATGGTTGGATTCTGTTCCACAGCTAAAGTTACAAGTCATTTGAAGGAAAACTTAAGGTTTTGTGAATCTGCTGTATTTCCCTTATAAGTGATATTGCTACCTCCATCGTAAAGATTCAGGAAAGACCCGACAAATTAGTCTCTTGTTATTATTTTACTAAATATCTCTGTCCACACGTCAACAAAAAACTGACTCCAAACGTGTCCAACATCTGGTCCTGTCCATAGTTGTTGTTGTCCAACCTGTGGACACCGTGGATAACAGTGGACGTAGCAGACGCAGAGGCTTTAATCTGTCATGAAGGTGAAGCAGCAACAAGTTCAGTCATAAACATGTTTCCTTAAGTGTTGGCTGTGGAAGTTTATTCTTTACATGATGTGGATTTGTTCATAACACCGGTCCCATCTGGTCTGGTCCGTCTCCTAAAGGTATCGGTGCTGACCTCAATGTAGTACAGGTCAAACACGGATTTTTATTTATACACCTGGGTTTGATGTTTCAGGTGCAGCTTCATCTCACGAACACATAAAAGACATGAACAGAATGGGCTGAAATGACATCGATTAACTATCTGTATGTTTTCCATGAACAAACGAATACATGCGGTCAGTATTTGCAACCGTTTACATGGAGAGAAGAGGCCCAGACATAGAGAGTACAGGTTTCATGCCCAGTTATCTAAAAAAGGAGTGATGTCTTTATTGCCATATGAGTGTTTGAACTTTTCCGAACCCCGTTATCTCTGAGTTTGGTTTGATCTGACTTGTTGTTGCGTGACCTTTACATGTGGCCTCTGTTCTAAAGCTACACACACACACACGGACGAACTGTGTTTTATACAAACACACACAGACTGGAATTGACATCTGTATTAAATAGGTTTTATTTTTATACTTTGAGCAACAGAAATATTGCATTTGTAGTCTTTGCGCAAATATGGCGACGTAATGACATGGAAGTGCGGGCGTTTGTGCATGTTTTGGTGGTTCTCCTCCTGTGCTGCTCACATTCTTCTGAGATAGTACTAATGTGTAATTCTCTGTATAAATGTGATGGCTGAAGTTGTTTCTACTTTGAATCCAGGTGTTTTGTAAAACATTCATCAATGTCCCTCAGCAACTGTCCAGCCAGCTAGCTGCTAGCTGATCCATAGAGGGCTACACCACTACGTCTGCCATTGAATATCTTCAGTAATTGAAGGATTCTTATAAATGTCTAAATGCTTAAGAGATCGTGTTAGTTGCTTAGACTTCCAGGAAATTGTGTTTTTAATAGAACTAGGAAGTGTGAAATTTGTGGAGATGTGTATTGAAAACTACTCTGCCTTTTCTATTTTATATAGGTTTTATACTTCTCCTGTGTTGGGGAACTATTTATTGCCTAAATTAATCTGAATTGAAAATGTTTTGAGAGACAAATGTGAAGTCCAACGACCCCTCTTTATCTCCTGGTGTGTGTTCTTTCCTCGTCTACTTAGTGTTGTTTTGTTGTAGTGTGGGTGCTATCAGTATAGCATGAACTGTGTGTTTGTTTCCATCAGTGCTGCCGAGTTCAATCAGCCTCCTTTCCCGTTTTCACATGCCTTACTATGAATATGTAATGTTGTTTGAATAAAAGTGGACACAGGGAGCAAAGTTCAATGAAGAATCATCTGTCCCATGTGCCTATAATGACAGAGGTCACTATCTGGAAAAAGTCGGCCCAGACTTTTTTCTAATCCTAAAACTAGTTTCTAAACTGATTTCAGGTCTGTGTCCAAAATGAAAGAGTCTGAAATGTGACAGTGTTTGTAAGTGCAGTATATCGTCACATCGCTTCAGGTTTATTGACATGAAACCAGCTGAAGTTCACCTGTTTCATGTAAAGCAGTAGAATGCTGTCTGTATGGTAACGCTGGAACTGTGTCAGTGTATTACAGACAAAAAGCATTCTCGCTGTTGCACAGAAATTGTAGTTTATCAGAGAAACTGATCCGGCAGTTGTAATTCAGGATTACTTGATGAACTCTGTCGAACTAAAGCACAAAGTGGACGGTCAGTTATGATATTTAGCTGTTTATGCAGTTTTATGGCCTTGATGATGATCCAAACTGAAACTTTTAAGTGTCCAGTTAAACCATACCAGGGGAAGAATCTGTTTACATGAAAACAGGAGATAAACAACCCTTAATTTTCATTATTGTTAAATCTGAGTAATGTGTGCAGTCATTGACACATCAGTCATTGAGTGTGTGAATCTCTGTTACATTTTTGTATTATTATTATTATTAGACGACTGAACAATATTATTTCATCCTTCATATTCTTGACAACTTGTTTACCATCAGTAAAATTTTAATTTTGCTGTACCTGTTTCAGAAATGATTGATGGAATATAATACACTTTACATGCTTACTTTACCTGAATACGTTACAAGTCAGATTAAACGATGCAACTGATAATCTGTCCATTCTGCAATGTTTTACTGTTAAATTTATGAACATTTTTCTGTTTAATTTTAAGATGGGCTATAGGTATGTACAGCAACACGGTATATAATACACACTGTTACAGACATTTATACCAATTATGTGCTACTTTTTTTTATTTTCACAAGTAAAACTTTACAGGTACTGTAAAACACTAACACTATTACACTATTATCAAGACCATTAACTTCATGTGAGATATTCAATGGCATCCTCGTGCTCAGTTTTAAGAGCACCATACATAATATATCTGGAAGGGGAGCATGTGTAATGAAAACAAAATGGGCACCAGGATTGATCCCTGAGGGACACCATACATAATGTATCTGGAAAAGGAGCATGTACAGTCACGAAAAAAATTATTAGACCACCCCTTGTTTTCTTCAATTTCTTGTTCATTTTAATGCCTGGTACAACTAAAGGTACATTTGTTTGGACCAACATAATGATACCAACAAAAATAGCTCATAGTAGTTTTTTCAGAGCTGATATCTATCCATTTTACATGTTTTCTTGATAATAACCAAAATCACTTCAGTTGTTACATCAATATCTATGTCATTGTACTGACAAAAACAGTGCTTTTAGACATTCCATGTTTTCTTTTCTGTCTTTTTTAGTCACATGACACACACAGGAGTTAGTACTGGATGCTTAATCATTGTTTTGGATGACTTTTGATGGTCTAATATTTTTTCCGCGACTGTATAATGAAAACAAAATGGGCACTAGGATTGATCCTTGAGGAACACCATACGTAATAGTTCTGGAATGGGTGCACATAAAATAAGATAATCCTTTATTAGTCCCACATATGGGGAAACTTGCTGCATATAATGAAAACAAAATATGGCCCAGGACTTATCCTTGAGGCACACCATACTAAATATTTATGGAAGAGTGTATGTTTTGTCTGTTGTTGATAGTTCTGGACCTACTTCCTCCCGCTGAAGGTGTAAAGCTAACAAAACACATCCATGATATTATATTTTATATATATTTAAAAAAAAGCTTGACAATTCCATAGAACCGATGGCTTTATCTGACTTCTCAATAAGTTTTTATGGCAGCAGATTATTGTACGTGGGATTTGGTCGAATAAAGTACAGTGCAACCGTTCGGATCATTGATGTTTTTGTAACAGGTTTTACATAGGGATCCATCAACCTGTAAAGACACAACATCATTACTTTTTGTTTGGGTTTCTAACCTTGGGATTTGTTTACAGCAACAAAATACTTTCCCCTGGTTTTATTTCAGATGGTCACATTGTGGACAAACTGAACTGTGGGATGGAAAACTAAAGTAATTAAACTATTGATTGTATATATTTTAATAGTTTACCATGTTGTTTTAGGGTTTCAGATATATTTTATATATTTCTCAGCCATCTAATAACATACTATTATACAGATCCACCAAGATCTGTAAAGGAAGAGGTAGAAAATAACTGAAACTACCTCACGGTGGTCCACGAATCATTTCCAAAGCTGTATTACCACACTCTGCTCAAGTGGAGGTTAAACAAGTATAGGTAGAAACACTGATTCAACATCTGTTCTGCAGCCAAAGTGAAAACATACAGGTTCTGAAATGTAAAAGTTGAAAGTCAAACATTTTTTGTGACTGTTTCTGTGCAAAGCAAACGAAGACTAGCATGAGCATTCATTGTAACGTGCAAATTTTCATTTAATTTTTATCTTGTTACAACTTTCCTATTGTTTTTGTCATATTTATTTATTCAATTTTAATTTATTGTAAGTAATATTCTTCAATTTTGCTTTGCTTTTATAATCTGTATAATAATAAAAATCTTTAATAATAGAGCACATGTCAAAGAAATCAATAAAATGCTAAATAATAAAACATAATGAAGGATGAGAGTAAAATGTTGTAAAAACAAATAAGGTAAACAAGTAGCTATATTTAAACTGAGATCTGATTTCAAGTAAAAGCAGTCAGGAGAATTGACTTAAAAGGTGACAATGACTCAAATGACTTTATTTTTACAGGTCTAAATGTAATCTGCATGTAGGCCACAATGATCTTTAAAAGTAATCAATAATATCTTAAGGTTAATCCTAAAACAAACAAGGACCCAGTGTAAAGAAGGGTAATATGTTCATATTTCTACTTTTAACTCATTTTAACTTTCATTAAAGATAAAATGGGTCTCATGTTGGCAGCACAAAAACATGAGTGTATGATAATCATTATTAACACATCTCTAAGGGAGCATCTATAAAGAAAACAAACAGGCCCCAGAATCAATCCTTGAGGGACACCATACATAATATATCTATACGGGGAGCACATATAATGGAAACAAAGTAGGCCCCATGAATGATCCTTGAGGGACACTATGCATAATGTATATGTAAGGGGAGCATATGTAATGAGAACAAAATAGGCCCCAGGATCGATCCTTGAGGAACACCATATTAATATTTCTGAAATGAGAACATGTGTAAAGAACAACAAAATAGGCCCCAGGATCGATCCTTGAGGAACACCATATATAATTCTGAAATGAGAACATGTGTAAAGAACAACAAAATAGGCCCCAGGATCGATCCTTGAGGAACACCATATATAATATTTCTGAAATGAGAACATGTGTAAAGAACAACAAAATAGGCCCCAGGATCGATCCTTGAGGAACACCATATATAATATTTCTGGAAGGAGAACATGTATAAAGAACAACAAAATAGGCTCTAGGATCGATCCTTGAGGAACACCATACATAACATTATTTTTTTATTACATTATTATTTATCTTCTTGTACATTTAGGCTGAAATCAGTCTTGATGTTTGGAAACTGCACAATGATACAAAAATAACACTGGGAAATTCTCCTCAAATGCTTTAAAACTAAATTCACAGGCCACACGTAGAGAATAAAAAAAAACTCTATTGACGTACGATAACCGTGAATTTGCTTATTCCTACCTCTAAATGTTCCAGATAAAACCAGACCTTAAGGTTTTTCCAGTGGTTCGTGGTGTCCTGGTCTGACTGCATGTTCATCTCAGACTGTGTGGGGACATTGTTCAGGTTGTTGTGTGTCCATGTTGTTGTCGTCGTCGTCGTTGTCGTCATTCTCCACCTTGGTACATGTAGCTGTGTGTTGGTCATCGATTCCACACTGATCATTGTCTGTTTCTTTTCTCTCTCCTGTCTTGTTCCATTGCTGTTTAACCCAGTTTTGTCTCCCTGTTGTGTTTTTTTCTTTTTTTCTCTAGATCTCTTCCTGTTTGCCCTAGCATGTTGATGTGGTGTCACAGTCCATCGTCCAGTCCTTGTCTTCGCTTCTCTGATGCTTCTGATTTCACTTATGACTTTGTGTTTGTTAATCAATACCAGGAGGTTTGGGGTTTTTTTGTCGTCTGTGCTGCCGGTCGGGGCATCGGAAAGACCACCGCCCACGTTTCTTTAGTACTGTTCAACAAAGAGAATCTATTTTGTAGAAGCGACTGACATAACCACTAAATTTTTGCAGAATTAGTTTGACATGAGTCCAATCTTTCACTTTGTTTTATCTCTTGTATCGTGGTGTGGTCTTTCCCGTGCCTCCATCTTGGGTGTTTTTGTTTTTTGTATTTTTTTTCAGTTTTGTGTGTAAAAGCAGCCGATCAGTCTGAAGATGACATTGTGTTGGAGTGTTGCTGCATGTTTCAGATAGAAAAAGCCTTAGAAGTCAGTGATTGATCCTGAGTGGTTGGAGGTTAAAGATTCATCATTGGGAGTTAATGTTTGCTCAACATCAAGTTTTAACTTTTCAGCCACAACAACACGATGCTTTTTTTTTTTTGTTCTTTTTAATGTGGATACTTCAGGATCCACACAGCCTTTGTTTTGTCACATTACCCATAATATGCATGTTTATTTGGATATGCACTGAATTACTTGGCAAAATGTGAATTTAGTTTGTGTTCACTTGAAAAACGATGAATAAAATGGTGCCAAATGTTTTGCATAATCACTACCCCAGCCCGCCCCCATCTGATTCACTTTTACTGGTCATTCTTTGTAAAATCAGGGGTTGGTGGTTTGACTTCATGTCCATCAAATGAAAAGACTCTCACCAGTATCATGGACTCAGATGCCGTTTTGTGTGTATTGTATTGTGTTATTTTGTATTTGTGAATACAATCCCACATCCATGGAGGCTGCAGTCGACCCGTTTTATTAAAGTGCACAGATTGAGCTGTCAATCACACATAATCTTATCCAATCGTCTCATCTTGTGTCCTAGAAAGGAAACAACCCTTCGCTAAGACCCCCCACACACACACAGTTACTGTCGCTACCTCTGGCAAGTTTTACCACTTTTTTGCAACAGTATCAACAAAAGATAGAAGTTGACAGAAAGACAAACTGAAAAACAAAACCTGCATCTGAAAAATGCACTTTTTTTTTTTAGAAACTAATAACTTGCTATTTTTTAGCAGAACACTATTTGGTAACAAAAGAGGATTAGGGCCACTAGGAAAAAAAAAATTAAATTAAGGTCCTACATATTATTATTATTATTATTATTATTATTATTATAATTATTATAAAATGAGAAAAGTCAGAATTCAGACCTTTTTTTTTCTCAAAATTCTGACTTTAATTTCAGATTTCTGACTTTTTTCTCAGAATTCAGACTTTAATCTCAGAATAATAATAAGAAAAATATTTAAAACAAAATTCTGAGAAAAAAAAGTCAGAATTCTGTCTTTTTTCTCACTCAGGATAAAAATAAAAAATTATATTGGATCTTTTTTTTTTTTCCCAGTGGCCCTAATCTTCCATTCGAAACCCAATAAATAAACAGTTTTTGGTCTGTATTTCTTATTACAAATAGCATTCTGCAAGAAACAAGATATTTGAAATTTTCTCAAAAACTGCAATTTTCAGGTAGGTTTAGTTTTATGACTGTCGATATGACAACATTCACATGATCATTATTTATTTATTTATTTTTATTTATTTATTTGACAGGGACAGTGCTGTCAAACATAGTTGTAGCGGATGTAATGCGTATATAGTTTCTAGCTAGTGCTAATTCTCAACTCCAGTCACTGGTTGGACTCTTCCACAACATTGCAGTACAAGTATAAAACATACAGCATTTAAAACGATCATACCATACAATTCAATAATCCAGTGTTTTATTTATATGATATGAGGCATTCATTTCCGTACATTTGTTCATGAAGTCAATGTAAAATCTGGAAAGTCTATGTTCAGGACAAACATCCAACAACAATGTTCTACACATCAGTGTAAAACAGTTTATTTGATATCCTGGTATTTAAGATAATGGTTTTTTTTGGTTTTTTTTGTGTTTTTTTTTTATTGTCACTGCTAGCTAAACTGAATGAAGCTAGTGTTATCCTGTTTTTTAGTTGTGTAAAGCGTCAGGTTATGATCCCAAATCCTGGTTTGGATCCGTATGTTAGATCAAGTAAACATCAGCAGAGGTCAAAATCCTGCCAACATTTTCCACAACTATCAAATAAATGCATCTATATCAACAATAGTTTAGACAAAGACTTGACATGGACACATTTAAGAACAAATTCCAGCTGAAGACGATGGAAGCTGAGAGCAGTAAGTTAAAGTATTAAATACGATTAATTATGATTGGTTTAGATGTCTAAAGTAAAAATGTTTTCCAGATCCTAGTGCCTAGTTACGGTCGCTAACGTAGGATTGGATAGTAGCCATTTCTGGGAGGAGCTCAGCGAAGGGTTAGTGGGCGTGAACATGGAGGCTCATGGGAAACAACTGTGAAACTGTACAATAACAAACTTCAAACATTCACAACAGACACTAGTGAACAGTGTTTTAGTTAATGTCCTAGGACGGTGGAATATAGAAAATGGGAGGTTTATCGTGGATTCAGGTTTCTTTATCGGTGCCCTTAGGTAGATTAGGTTTTCAGTCTGACAGTCACAGTGTTGACGCAAAAAAAAACACTTAAATAGTCAAAGTCAGCTTTATTGTCAGTTTTGCCAAATGTACAGCAAATAATGAAAAGTGAAACTGCAAAAACTCTATAAACAGAATAAACAGAATATAACTATAAACATGTAAACTAACTATAAACAGAAAATAAACATAACTATAAACATCTGTGACTATAAACAGAATATAAAGATATAACTATAAATAGAATATAAACATATAATCCAATAAAAAAAAACAGAATATAACCATAAACAGAATATAAACATGTATAACTACAAACAGAATATAAACATATAACTATAAATAGAATATAAACATATAATATAACTACATACAGAATATAAACATAGAACTATAAACAGAAAACATATAACTATAAACATATAAGTATACACAGAATACTACAAACAATATAAACAGAATATAACTAAACAATATATATATATATATATAAACAGATATAACTATAAACAAATATAACTAAACAGCAGGAGGTTGAGGAGACAATAAATAAATAATCAACAAAAATATTAACATAAATACATAGAATAAAAGTAATATGTTGACAAATAATCCTGCGATCTAAAAAGCAAATAATAAAAATGTAAAGAATTACTGTACAAGACATAGGTTAAGTGAATAAAACCTGTTAATAAATAACAGTACATTTTATTTATAAGATCAGGTTGACTCTTAGAAAAAAAAAAAGCTTGTAAAGTAAAGCAAAAAACATAACTCAGTGACTGATGCACTTCGCTGATTAAAAAAAGACCTGATTCCATTAGATCATAGTTGTTTCCTGTTCTATCTGGGATAAAACCCATGATAAGGTTTCATTTTTCTCATAATTCCAACATCAGGATCATGTAATCATTCCTGTAATCCAGCACAGGGACATCAGTAGTTTCCAGTCATCTTAAACATTCCTGCTGAACCTCAAACCATGTGACCTCTTCCATCCGTCATCGTCCTGTTGTGAACGAGTGTAGGATTTATACTAGGGCTGAACGATATGGACAAAATTTCATATCTCGATATTCATGCCAGATATCTCGATATGATATGATATGACCACGGGTTCGGTGAAAACCAAGCATTTTTCACAAAAATACAAACATCATAGCACAAAACAATGTGGAAAGTGCACTTTTATTCATAAGAACTCACTGCCAGTCATCAACATTAACATAAAGTACGAATAATTAAATTACAAATTGTAAAAATGAAATTTGTTGTGACTTCCAGAGCTGTACATGCAGGGCGAGCGCGGGGGAAATCTATATCATTTATTTGTTGCTTTTTCAATGTTAATATCTTGAATGTTCATATTTAGATATAGATAGGATAACGATATATCTTTCAGCCCGAATTTATACTGAACATCACATCATACAACAGCAG